>NC_046313.1:41299588-41479234 GCF_009819535.1 Lacerta agilis | reverse complement strand
GCTGCCCTGTGCATATTGCATGGAAGAGGGCTGTGGGGCAAGGCTCAGGAGCTAAGGTATGCTAAGGTAGCTTTGATGGGGTGGATGAGGGCCCAGGAATTGAGACTGAATCCTGACAAGGCAGAGTGCTATGGTTTGGGAACGATTTATTTAATTAGTCATTAAGAAATGGATATACTGTCCTTTGTCAAAAGGCCGCAGGGTGGTTTGCAACATAAAAATAACATAAGCAACACAAAAACATAAGAAACAATTATATCAGTACAATGCACAATAAAAACGGCAACATCCAACTATTCATAAAATACTGCAGTTATAATTCCCCCTCATCCAAAAGCCTCCTGGAAGCAGTGTTTCTTAGGGCAAACAATGATAGTAAACCACTGCTTTTGATGGGGCTACACTCCACTTGAAAGAACAAGTACATAGTCTGGGAATATTCCAAGATCCATCTTTGTCATGGGAGATCTTAGGAACCAAGTGGACTATAAATATGTCAAAAGAAATAAACAAACTGGTGACTGATTCCACGGGGCCATTTTTGGGTGGAGGTAATTAGTTGAGTGGGAATATCTTTTTCCTTTCTTTCCATGTAGTGAACAGCAGGAAAAAGTACAGGTTGTATCTTGTTTTGGCACTGTCGTTCAACACCAGCAAGCTAAGCAGAAAGTGACAATGCTTATTAGTTTTGCAGCTCTGGGTCATATTTGTAAATCATCGTATGGTGCTAACAGCCTTATGAACTAGTTTTCAGCACAGATTGACCAGGCCTGTGGGCAGAGCTAAATCCTTTTAGGAATGTAACATTATTTGCTTACACGCATGTGGCTGGCTGATCTGTGTAAAAATCAATTCCTAAGATAGTTCTCAGATTCTGCCTTGGCTTGTCTTGTTTAGATTGTAAACTCCCCATGGGAGAGAATTTAGCACCCTCTGCTCACATGGCTTCTAGCCTTATTGCAATCCCTTCTTGGTTTGCCTGATTGCCACTAGTGTAAGAATAACTAGGTACAGAAAGTTCCAAGCCAAAGTGGGACACAATCCAGCTCTACATAGAGGGAGTAGAATAACACCATCCTGCCAAGCTCCAGAGAATTAGAGTTCAGTTCTCATCTTTTCCTGCTCCACTTTGCAGGAGAAGACAAAATTTGAATGTGAGAAAAGCCCACCATGCCTGATCTTCTTCCTCCTGTTTTCCCCTTGGGAAGTGATAATAGAGTTCTGATCCCTTACAACCCCTATGCTGCAGACTAAATCAAATAATCAAATAAAAGGAGGGACTCCCAGCTCAGGGGTTGCTATTTAGCTCCTGCTTAAGATCAGGGTGGTATGTGCCACCATCACATTTCCTCATTACCTGGGGAAATGACAGGTTGGAAAGATGGATCATGCCAAAGTCCCTGGTAAGATCTTTGTATACATTCATTGGCTGAAGTTGGATGTGGTGATAAACTATGGTTCATTATTGCATGAATGAGCCTTGTCCTTTTGTGACACGGTCCTCACCTCCTTTGGTGCAGCCATGAAGAAGTTAGAAGTCTTCACTTCCAATTTTTATAAACTGCAGTTTAGTGCTATGGGCTGCCTGAGTCTAGCTCCTCTCCCAGGAGAGAAGATGACATGAACCACACCAGGAAACCTCTGTTGCTGTGACTGCCAGCATGTTTTCACCCCTGCTCCCACAGTGGGGACAAAGAGAGCCTCCTAACATAAATGAGGACCTGGATTTAGTGAACCCTAAACTGTGGTCAATCATAGATTTAAATATAGTTTACTGAAATAAGTCAATTCCATAAACCTCTGTTTGTTCAGATTTAGACATAATGATAAACTGTAGTTAGTTGGGTTTTTTTAAAATTAAAAACTTCCGATCTCCTCATGGGTCTGCTGGAGTATGGCAGTCCAAGGCTTTCTCAAGCTCATTCAAGTAACAATGAACCAACGTTTATGATTATGTCTGAATGCAGCCATTTGCTCTAAACTCCATCCTCATACAGGTGGCACTTGGGAGTGCATCGCTGACAGACAACTGTGGCAGGGCTCACACGGTTTATGTATGGCAGCTTTTTAACCTTCAGACTGCAGGGACCCTTGTGAAACTCCAGCCTGAATAATTATTTCACAATAGAGGAGCCGATTTCTTCTTTAAGAGAAAAACAAAACCCAAAGGAGCAGAATGCTATGGAAACAAGCTTTAATGTTCTCCTTCTGAATCTGCCCTCAAATCAATGTGTGTTTATAGTGAGTGAATAAAATAGGAAAGATGAAGAACAAGATTTCCAAATCAAATGAGCAGAAGATTCTGCTTCTACATGCTTTGCTTTCTCTGTCTCCTTTTCTCTCTCTTTCTGTATAGCAGTGGTGGTGAAGCAAACACTGTACATTTGTGCTAGTTCTAAGGCCTCGTTGACAGCTGGGGAAAAGTTTTGAGACCTGACAGTTAACTAGATCCATATTCGAGTGCTGAAGAGGAAAGCACCAGAAAAGCAGTTTCCCCCTCTACTTTGAAATGCTCAAAGGTTGCATCTCAAAGAACTCCATTACACAGCACAACCACAAAGCCTTTATGTTCCAGCCAAGGTACACAGACTTGATGCCTCCCGAACTCCAGAAAGAGGTTGTGACAGCACGAAAGGTAAACAGGCTGTCATGGGTTTTAAGCCTCTCTTCCAGAGACCATCAGAAATCAGAAGAAAGTAGCTGATCAGAGGCACAGCAGGTGATAGGGAGACAAGAAACAGCACACTAAGTCTGTTGGAATCCATTCTTAAAGCCCCTTCCCGCCATTACCCAGGAACTAGGTTGTTGCTGACCAGGACATGGAATTCTACCCAACAGTTACAAAAAGAAGCATATGTTCAAACCTTGGAAGAAGTGCTATGACTGGAGTAATGATGGATATGAAATAAAAGCTCGCCTGCGACATCTCAAACTCCATAATCCAGTAGGGATTGGTGGGAGGGTTGCAGTTGACACATGTAGCATTGTAAATGGTTGAGAAAATGAAGTACAGAAGAATGCTCACAGTGATCGTAACTCCATGGGACAAAGTCTGTGGACAAGAGGGGAGGGAAAGAACCATTATGGCAGCAAGTTTGGTCACCAGGATTCCAGTACAGGAGAAAAGGCAACAACTGCAAATGTTCATGTAGAAGCAGCCAGATATAGATGTGTGCATACATACATACATACATACATATTTATATATACAGTATTGATGTGATTAACAAACTAGAGTATTTTTCATTTATGTGGCAAAACATTTCAGCTTCCGAAACGAGGAAAACTCCATTGTGCAAGTGGAAGTCCTTCCACAGGGCTTCCATTAATGGGACTCCTTAGCTGAATCCTGATCTCTGTTTTGTTAATCACAATAGCATGTATATTATTTTGGAGACTAGCCAAATCTTAAAAGGGATGCAGAACAAGCTAGCACAGGGTACATAAGTTATGATAATCATTTCTAAAAGCAGGCAATCAGAAAGCTATAATAGTTACTGAAGGGTTTATATACATACCCATGTTTGAATTTCTAAAGCTTGGTGAAACAGAATAGTAAGGAGAGCGACTGTATTGATTGTTGTTCCAAAGCTGAAAATGTCAATATCGGAATCAAGATATGCCTGGAAAACAGAAATAGTTGTAGGCTTATTGACTGACACAATTTTTGTTTCATTAAGAGTCGCTTAGAGAGTGCCTTAAATACTTACTAGATAAGGGACAAAGAAGCAGATAAGGCTCTGATAAAAAGATTCCAAAATGGCAACCCAGAATGTCAGAGGCTTGTAAACCTGCAGCAAATCATAACACAAAGAGAAACACTTGATTTTTCAGTCAGAGGTAGTTTTTTGTTTGTTTGTCTTTAAGGTTGCAGTTGAGTCCTCTGTGAAAAAAGAGAGTCAAAACTGTCCAGTTTCCCCCTCCTTGGGGAAGCCATCTGGGAGGAGAATAACCAGACTGAAAGCTTTCCTTTTACAGCACGGGGCTGTAGAAGCACCCATTCAGGCATAAACTGTGTGGGATGGCCTTCAGCAAGACACAATCCCCCAATTTATGTACAATGGGGCAATTGTGAGGATAAATGAGATATGGATGGTAAATAACTTTCAATACAAATAGTACCATGCACATTAAAAATAATAAATAACCTAAAGTTTCAGAATAAAACAGAATCCTATTGAGATACTTTATAAAACCAGGGAATAGGGTACAGAACATTATGTTTTCTAAAATGCTTCTGAAAATTCTTATTCTTCACATTGCATTTCTTTTCCCAGTGCAAGAGAAGTCACCTTAAGTGACTGTAGACTGTTGCCAAAGTTCAAGTTGTACATTACAGTTTAGGTGGAGGAAGACTGCACAGAGGGAGGCTGCTTAACCCTCCCCGCCTTAAAATTGCCCTCCCCAAACTGCTTTTTCAACCCACTACGTTGAAGGATATGTGAAAAGCTATAGGGACTTGTGAGGCTTCATTGAGCAAGAAAGGTGTACCTCTGAGTTTTGTCCGCTCTTATAAAGACCAGGCAAGCTCAACAGAGTTCCTGCAGAAACATCTTTATCCAGGATTCCGGAAAGTATTGGAGGCACAGAAGTGAAAAACAAGTTGAAGAAGATCATTTGCCAGTAGTCTATCATGGCGGCCCCAGAGAATGCACAGAAGAACTGGTACCAGAACAGCAGGTTGACGTAGGTCTGGTGGGAAAATGTTTAAAAGGCAAAATACATTAGCTGTTTGTGCTATTCAAGATATTTCCACGCACACTTTCTTACATGTGTATGGACGATAAGCTCCTAGAACACGTTACAGCCTGCGCTGTGACTCAGTTAATGCTTAAGTACTTTGATTTAAGGCAATTCAGTCCAAATGACTTCAAAAAATCCAAGTATTTGATCTTAATCAGGTTTTTGATCAGTCTGAGAAGCTAACTACAACTGAGCTCTGAAATTATTTTTAAAAGAGAAAAAGTTGCATTGGGAGTGGGGAATTTAAATAAAAAGGCAGTGAGGGAAAGGGTGCTTGACCGATATTTCTGCATGATATTATTGCCTCCTTTTTCTTCTCTCTAAATCGTCCCCAAGTTGCTATTCCTATCATGAACTTCTAAAAGTGTGTTTGCACTAGGTTTTGGACTACCATAGACAGAAATTGCTGCCCGGGAAATTTAGAATGGGGAAGCAGCTGGTGGGTAAAAGGTTTGAGAACCTTTTGCACTAACGCACCCACTTTCTCCTGAAGCTCCAGGGACAATGTTGTTGTTGTTCAGTCGTTCAGTCGTGTCCGACTCTTCGTGACCCCATGGACCAGAGCACTCCAGGCACGCCTATCCTTCACTGCCTCTCGCAGTTTGGCCAAACTCATGTTAGTAGCTTCGAGAACGCTGTCCAACCAGGGACAATGCACCAACCTAATTGCCTCCAGCAAGTGGATCTTGGGGTGTGTGTGTTACACTTGCTTTCTTAGTAGCGAACATCTGTATGCAGTTAGCCTCATGCGCTGATGGCCAGGAACTATTTATTTGCTATTCAAAGGTTGTTTTCACAAATTTAAACTCTGCTCTTGGAACAGCTCTTCAGTTTAAACATGTTCAACACCTTTTTGAATAGAATACAGAAGTGAGAAAATGGAAAAAGGAGAGAATATCTAGTGTGTGAGAGACCAAACTGCAGGTGGAAAGCCCCCAGTGCAAAAACAAACAAACAAACAAACAACCCTCATGGATCTAGTTGGCAAAGAAGGCAAACTACAACCCAAATATTGCTGTTCCAGTTGACATATTCCTGTTCACAGGAATGGGAAATCTCATAGAGAAGGGTGAGTTCATGTAATACCTACCACCAGATCATTTGAATAGGGTGGGTGGGGCTGCATTAGACACAACCTTAACTGCATAGAAAAATAGTATCAAAAGGGAAAATGGAATCCATGGTGGATGAGAGGAGGGGAAATGTGGGCTTTTGAAAAGGAAGTGATGGGAAAGGAAGACTCATGAAATGAGTTTATTAATGTGATACAGCTCTGACAGTTCCCATGGAAGACTTGCTTCTCTTCCACTCCTTCTCGAACCTTAGCTTTGGATCTCCAAAATGTGTTACCTCCTTATGGAAATATATGACTTGAAAATGGAGGTGTGGTGTGTGTGTGCGTGTGTGTGCAACAGAGCTTTCCCATTACGTTGGTAAAGCTGATTACTGTTGTTGCTAATTGCTAGCATGTGGCTTTCATAAAATTAAGTGTATTGGCAGGCTTTTCAGCCTAATACAGAGCCAAGTCCCATTCTGAGTAGATATAATTTACTATTCTGTATGCAGAAACATAGCCAGGATGATACCTATGGTTGTCGGAACATCTTTTTTGTTAAATCATTATTATTTAAGGAAGGGGATTATGACTTAGAAGTGTCTCCTTCTCATCTTTTGTGGAAAAAATGGGAATGAGCCTCTGTAGTCAACTTAAGGGCCAATCTGTTTTTATTGTGCCTTTTTATTGGATGGTTATTCATCATTTCAGGCTCTGAATGTGATTTTTAAATGGAATGTTCTGTGTGGTATTTTTGGAGCTTGTAAGCTGCCTGGCATGGTTCCTTAATCAGTACAAATATGAACCTTCATTGTCATCATCATCTGTGGCTATGAGAAGAAAGCATTCGCAGCTGGCACAGAGGCAACTGAAGATGCCTGAAACTTACCACGTTTTTATAGAAAAAGTATATCACCAGCTTGCCTAAGCGGGAATAGCACCAATGTCCATGAACTAGAAGCAACTTCTTCAAGTGCTTGAATTGAGATATGGCAAAATCACTGGCCATGACAGCCTGAAACAGAAATGAAAAGAAGCGATTTATTTCCTTCTCTTTATCTGACCCCAAAACAAACCAAAGACAGGCAAACACCAACCAGCTGGGCAAAAGCAACGACTGGGAGGAAGTGCAAAATGTTTCGAGTTTGGCTTAATTTCAAAACTGGCTATGGTTTCATTATGAAACTGCAAGTGCTTGCCTTTCCAAGTCTGTCACAAGAACGTAATCACATAGAAGATGATCCTATTCCAATAAGAGGATAGGAGCAATTTTGGATGAGATTGCCTGAAGTACTAGACACTTGGGGAAAGTGCTCAAGGATTACTATTTAATTCACCAGTTTTCTACAGGCAGTGGAATCCTGTGTGGAGGCTGCCGGACATGGTAAGGTTTAAATCGCAACCTGCCTCTGGGTTTCCAGTGACTCAGCATCACTTCTCTGCATTATTGGGATAACAAGCAAGGCAGGGGACTGTTTCTAGCCCTGGACATTAGCATGAGGGGACAGCAATATATTAAGTCAAGGCAAGCACATAAGCACTTTGATTAATTGTTAAGACAGGACATTTCACCTTGGTTTATTAGCATATTATGTCAGATAGCCATAATGATAGCTTACGTTCATGTTATACACAGAATACACCCTTCTATAAATTCTGAACACTGATGACAAATGCCCCAGCAGTAGCTGCCAAAGACAAAGGAATACACTTCAGTTATTATGTATACCTGCATCCCTTCTTGTCCTGAAATACCGATTCCAACATCAGCTGCCTGAATCATACTTACATCATTGGCACCATCACCTAAAAAAGTGGGAAACAGCAATAGCTGAAACAAATTGTAAGTTAATGCAAAGGGCTGTATTCAACATAGCAGTAAGTTGCAGGTTCCATATGCAAGGATTTCTTCTTGCACAAATGCATGTTCTTCTGCTAAATTTGTTCTGGGTCCGTCCCCCCCAACCCTCTGTGGCAGGCTTGGGGATGGTGCAAGGTGAGGAGAAGGGGAGGGCATCCCATTGCACTAGTGGTAATACTTACACATGTGTTGAATACCACCCTTGATGTCAAATGATTAAGAAGGCAACTTGGGTTCACACAAGAGGCTAGTTTCAGCCTGGTGGAATTATTGACTCACCCCCTTTTGAACAGCTGGATGCCCCCTTACCACAATGCCATGCCAGTAGCTGCTTTTAAAACTCTGTTTGGCTTCAAATGCGCCTTGTCAAATGGCTTGGGGTCTACTGCTTGAATAAATTAACCATATAAAGCCTCTTGAGCTCATGAGTCGAGTTCCTCAATTCTTTGGAACGTGGCTAAAATGCCTCTATAAAGTTGTGGTGTTACAGCAATACCTCAGAGCTGCGATCAGTTAAATATTATGAGTAAGCCAGTTACACTCACACCTGACACCACATTTCAAACAATCTGGTATTGCTGAAGGCTGATTTACACATGCCCGCACATCACTCGACAATTTGCGCTTAGACATGCAAACAGCTGCTATTGACAATAAATGTGCATGATGGTAGATGAGGCGATATTTAACAGTTGGTGTTAGATCTGTGATGGTGTTAGATCTGTGATGGATGCAAGTTAGTACATAATGCGTCACTGGTTCCTCTGAGTAAATGGACATTAAACGAAGTGTGGCAGAGCAGGACATATTTGCCCCTCTGGTGTAGGATACGAGATGGCTTTAGCACCCACATTTCAAGCTAAATAGCAGCCAAGTCATGAGATCATGATGCACAAATGGCAACTACTCACCTATTGCCAACGTCATAACTTTTAGCTGACCCCGTACAAGTTTGACCACCATGCTTTTCTGCAAGGGGGTACAGCGGCAGCATAAAACTGAACGGCAGTACTTGGTTAGTTCCAGAAACTTATGCTCAAGTTGTCCCTGGAAAATGGTATTCAGAGTTCTTCCATCAACCACCAGACCAATTGCAGGATCTGCAGTCACAGTGGTGGACATAGAAAATGGCAGCTTGATGCCAAAAACAGTCCAAGCTATCCCTTGAATGCTTTGTGCCTTCTTCACTTCTTCCAATGTGATATCCAACAGTGATTCACATGTTTCCTATGAAAAGAGAGTTGTGTAAAGTTTTATTCTCCATTGCACTATAAGCAGGACTTGTTCCATTATTAGAAAGTTTTGTGCTAACCTTAAAAAAAGAAAGAAGAAGAAGAAGAAGAAGCCCACAGCCTTTCATTTTGTTTGAGTATCCCAAAGACTGGTGAATCTAAACCAAGTGTTGACTTACCAAAGCCTTCCAACAAGTCACTTTATCAAACATTTGGTAATGGTAATTTCAATTTTCTTCTAATACCCTTTTTGAACTTGACTAAGTCATGACTTATCAATGCATCCATAATTTGTAGCTAATTTGTATTATACTAATTATTAGCTTATTTATTTATTTATTAAGAAAAATATTTACAGTATATACTTCCATAAAACATAAAGCACCAATAATAAAAAGTACAGATTTTCATTAAGGTGACTCTCTAATCAAAAATATGAATTAAACAGCTGCAAAGGCCCATTGGCATGCCCTTGTTTTACAATTTGAGAATTGCCTTGTTCATTTATTGTTCATAGGATATGCTATCCTCAGGGAATACACAGAAGTAATTTTAGTAAGTTGATAGCAAATGCATTCAGACTGATATCATTGCATGTATCTGAATAGACCATTCTACTGTATATAAATGTAGCAGCATAGCTGTTTTACGGTCTGATGATTAAAATGATTTTGCTGGAATTGGTGCTCAAAGTATTAGGTGATAAAGATCCCATATCATATCAGTGCATTCCTTGTTTAGGGGCCCAATCCCAGTACTAGAAATAGATGGATAACTCTATTTCTGGTCTGTGTTAATTTTGGATGAATTCATTCATTCATGTCTGCTCTGTCCTGCTTCCACATTCATCTGCCTTTCTTTGTGTTTTAAATCTCCCTAAAAGCTAGTATATAAACACACATTTCAATATGCATTTTATCCCTACATGGTATTTAAATAAACATTTTATCTCACATTTCTAAATGTATTCCATCATAAACTACATTTTAAATACATCTGGTATGCTTTTAAAGTTGAGAAGTGTACTGCACCCGCTGGATAAGAGTAAAATCTGAAGGGTAGGCATGTTTTGGTCTGCAAATTAGTCTGGGAGCTTTGATCAAGTCAGAAATTGAATTTTCAGCACCTCTGATAGCTCTGCCCTGAACTCTACAACATGTGACCAGCCAATCAACAGGTGCCTGGCACTGGGGGGGATGTTAAGCCCACAGGTGCTAGATACCCCCCTCCCCAGATTTCTGCAGTCAAAGGCAGACAGCACAAACCTGTGGTTTACTGAGTTGTTGTTGGTCCATCAGATTTGGCTGCTGGGCTACATTTGACTTGGTGGGTCACTAGTTGTGCAAGCTTGCCAATGCCATAAGCATCCCCTGCAGAAATGAATTAATTGGAACAGGGTAAAGGCAACATTTCCAGTTTAATTGTTGCCAGTGAAATGTTATCTAGCAAGTAGGCTTGCCACACGCTCTTATTTCATAGAACAGTTACTTATTTCGTAATACAAATTTAGCAAGGGACAGATAGCAAGCCTTCTAGCTAGCAAAACCTCAACGCTATTTGGAGACAAGGCTTTTTGCAAATTGCCAAATAAGTGTGAAATATTAAAGCCAAATATTTGTCTTCCATGCCTATAAGATCTTCCTGAATTCTGGTAATACAGCATAGTGCAGCTTCAAAAGGATCATTTCCCCAAATAACAGTCTGACCCATGTTTTTCCACTTTAATGCTGCATTAAAGATGAAGGAAGCTTGCATGGCAGATCATTAAACAATTCGTCATAGAGTCCCTTGCAGGCCATTTGGACTCACCTTACTTTCAGTATTAATGGTAAAGACTGTGTCTCTTTGGTCCAGAAGTTTGCAAGAATATGCAATGTTGACTGCTGTTTCCTGCTTATCTCCAGTCAGCACCCAAGTCTGGATCCCTGCCTCTCTGAAAGCAGCAATGGCATCAGGCACGCCATCTTGCAGACGATCTTCAATACCAGTTGCTCCTGGTGAAAAGGAAGAATGGGGAACCAAGCTTTGACTGAGCATGCAGAGTGCACTTTGCATACAAAACTACGTGACACTGTTACAAACCTGTCTGTTTATTCACCTACAGCAACAGTTGCTAAATGCTGGCTGTTTTCCTTTAATGCTTTTGGATTTACTGATAATCTATGCACCCCCCAAACAACAACAACACCCCAGCAATTTAAGATATAGGAAAGTAAGTTTATGCAGTTTTTCCTGCTGCATTTCCCCTCAAAGGTTCTTCAAGGCTAGAAATCCTCAAAGGGGCAGACTCTGTCACAGAATCATTGTGGGTGGTGATACCGGGCCCCAAGAGTAATTTAGTACTGAGGATGTGCTATCATCCCCCTGATCAAAATGCTCAGGGAGATCTTGAGATGAAGAACAAAATCAAGAAAGCATCCAAAAGAGGAGACGTTGTAGAAATGGGTGACTTCAACTACGCTCACATAGAATGTCAACATATGTGTTCTAGTCATGACAAAGAGGTACAATTTTGAGATGCCCTACAAGACTGTAGCCTACAACAGTTGGCATTGGAACTGACCAGAGTGGGGCAACCCTGGTCTCATTACTGAGTGGCTCCCAGGACCTGCTTCAAGAGGTAGGCATTGCATGTCAATATCCTGACCCCTCCCATGATAAATAAAACACAAGACACCATAAGTAAGGTTAAATGGGCAAGAAAAGGCCACAACTTTATTGGTTATGGATGTTGAGCGGTATTGGCTTTAGGCATTGGACCTAACTGTAACTGACTATATCCAAATCCAGTACGTCGTGCTGGCAGTCCGGGAAGGGTTAACCACTGATGGGAGAGCCCTGCTGCTGCACATCAGCTAGGAACTCACCCTGTGATCACCGATATGGGGCGTGCTTTAGGCCCTCACCTTCCACGGCTCCGGACACAGCCACGCCCCCCGGACTCCTTTAGCGAAGTACCCTTCAGCATTTGGGGGAGGTTATGGCCCAACCTCCCCCCCCACTTCTAACCTTCCTGAGATATTCCAATGCCTAACCACCAAAACCAAAGTTGTGACGAATTGCTATGAGGTAGGCGAAAACCACCAGGTGGAGCCAATTTGCCAAGTGGGAAAATTCCTACCAGGCCCCTCAACGGCGACCAACCGAGGTCCATAGCAAGGTCAAGAAGAAAACTCAGCCTAAAGGGTGGGTGGGCAGGGGAAAAACTGGATCAGCTAGGAGCCCAGGAGAAGAGGCCGAGCTCTGGTCGCGCTCCCACTTAAATGCAGTGGGCACGCCCCTGCCGACCGCGCCGGTTGGCCAGTTGGGCAAGAACCTCGACCAGAGCTCGGCCAATAGTGCCAGGGGATGAAGCCATCCCCTGTGCACGTGGAGGGCTTGTGCTAACTGCAACCCCCCCTCCTTTCTAAGGGCGGAAGGGGCATTGTTGAGCCAATTGGGAGCAGTGATCCTTCTCTGTTTATGGGAACAGGTTTTAGCATGCAGAGTTAGTTAATTTGCTCCTACAACAGCCTTTGAATGTGAGGAAAATAGAGAATCTGCTCTGTGTACAGAACTAAGTTTTGATTCAGCCCATCATACACATAATTTGTGCCAGCACTTAAGCATCAGTGCACAGAACTGCACAGGTGGTATCTTTTTGTTTTTTCCACCCACTCATAATCACCAGATCATAACCTATGTCTTTAAAGATGTCATAGCATCACAAGAAAGATACAAAACTGAACTGAACATTGACCCTTTTAATTCACTAAACAGATCAGTTCCTTGTCACATTAAAGAAAGGAGGGAGGTTATATTACATTTCTTTGTTTGAGATGCTCAAAAACCAAGGTAAGAAGGCTAAATGAATGCTAAAGGTAATTAATGACTGAGAGAGTAATAGCATCTCTCCTGCCAGAGGTCAGAATTAGGTTATTTGCAGTGATAAATGAGAGCTGAGATAGGTCTGCCTTTTTCATGTGCTTTATTACAACTAACTTAACTCCAAATGAAGTTGCCCTTTCCTGAAGACATCATCTAGCCAGGGAAATCTGAGAGTTCTTCTGGTAACAGATATCTGAGTGAATATTGCCACAATTTGTATGTTTGCCTGAGGTCAGGAATGGAAATCAATACAATAAGTATTGAATAGTAAAAAGCAATTTATTGCTTAAAGCATGGATGGCTAAAAGGTGGCAGAGGCAGTAGAGATTTATACAGGTGCAAGGGCCTTGCATTGTCTGGTCTGTACTCCTACTTGTTTTTCTGATAATGTAATGCTTCCTAAATTCTTCTTTCTGTAGTATAGAGACAAAGGCATCAAGGCATGATGTGCAGCACATATGCACTGTAGCATGCACTCAAATGACACTGTTTCACACTGTGGGCATTTGGGGAACAATGACCCAGAAGATCGGCTATTGCTGACTTAAAGCAAACTAACAAAATTTGGGTAGTTAAACTACGTCATTAACTGTACTTCTAAAGGACATGGTTATTTATAACTCTAAAGCTCTGCTTAGAATACTCTCTGTTCCAGTGGCACATAGATTACATTTTCTAGTTCATACATCACATAGAAGTGGAGAAGGAAGAAGCTCCAGCAGCAGGGTCTGTCCAAGACATTTTGCTACCTGAGGCAGATGACAAGTGGACACCCTTCTCCAATCCTATGCAAAGAAACTGATGGGACTGGTAGTTGGGACGGTATCCTCTACTGCACCTGTGGACAACAGGCTGGGAGGTGTGTTGTAGTGCAGGCCACATGGCACACACTCTGTTCTCTGTTCTGTTCTGTGCTCTGTTCTCCAGCATATTGCTGCTGCTCCCCATCCCTATCCCCTGCTGCCTGAAGTAACTGCTTTGCTCTGCCTAATGATAGGGCTGGCTCTGACCAGCAACATCACTTAGAACTGTAAGTACGTAAGTTCTGTGAACCTCACTTTGTACATTACAATTAAAGTAATAAATTACTTCTGCAAAGCACACAAAATGTTCTAATTTTACAATGCATAACTGAGGAAAAAACTTATAGTGTAATATTAAGACTGTGCAACTGTATGGGTTTAAATGTATACAACATGCATACTTATACAGAGGAAATGGATCAGATAAGATAATCTTAACTGTAGGAAATGCTATTGCATTTCAAAACTCAAGCTCAAAACAGCAAAACAGTGATTGAAATAGGACAAGGTTCACCTAAGATGATTGCTGTTTTGCCTATAGGCAAGATAATATATTCATGGATCAAGCATTTATTTCACATCATGAACTCACTGGTAAGCTTGCAGATACTGTTTCTATCTACATACATAAGTATAGGTGTGCTTTGTATGTTGTTACATCAGGGTTGAGAAACCAGTGGCATTCCAGATATTGCTTGATTATAACTCCCATCATCCCTGATCATTGGTTGGGCTGATGGGAGTTGGCATCCAGTAACATCGTGAGGGCAACAGGTGTTCCACACCTGCCTTATTTAATTTGCAGGAAGATATTAAAGTTGAAATTTGCCATCGATTGCAATGTTAGCTTCATTTCAAAGGCTGAGGCTAGTTTTTAAATTGTGACTCACTTCCAAGTAAATATACTTATGATTGGATATAGGCAATTCATCCCCTTAAGTTGCCAAGGATATAACATTACACTCTAGTTTGTAATGAATTGTCTTAAAAGTTACCTAGTAATGTGAGTTTTGTCTCCAGATGTTGCGCTGTTTGCATGAGTAGCTCATCTCTGTTGTCAATAGCTGTTTCTGCCTCACGACGAAAGTTGGCCCATATCTGAAAGTCATCTTCACTTAGGACCTAGTACAACACATGCTCACAATTACAGATGGCAAAGACATTAGGTTCCCGTTGTGTGTTGGATTGTTTGAAGTAAATGTTTCAAACACAAATGTTTCTATCTGACATTTAGCTTAGTCAATAGACCGGAGTGTTCTGGATTGGCTGAAGGTGCAGTGCCACACAGCACCACAGCCAACAAGCAATACAAAGACAACCAACATGATATAGGATTGCAGTTTAAGGTTCAAGCACATTTCCTTGGGAGTAGATCTCATTAAACTCAGCATGTTTACTAAGAAGTGTGCCTCAGTGAGTAAATTGCAATCCTGTATCCATCTGGAGGTTGGCCCCAATGAACACGATGAGACTTATTTGGCTTGGGATGTTGTTCTGGCATCCAGAGAATGTGGGAGAAAAAGAAAGCTGCACAGACTTGTGGGAATATGTTGGGAATGCAAATAATGGTTTCAAGTCTGAACTATAGTTACTGCAAATCATGGTTTAACGCAGTGTTTTTCAACCTTTTTTGGGCAAAGGCACACTTGTTTCATGAAAAAAATCACGAGGCACACCACCATTAGAAAATGTTAAAAAAATTAACTCTGTGCCTATATTGACTATATATAAAGTAATTCTCTTGAATTTTTCAATTTTTCCCACGGCACACCAGGCAACATCTTGCGGCACACTAGTGTGCCACGGAACAGTGGTTGAAAAACACTGGTTTAACGCAATGCCTGAAATAATTCTAAGAATGAGATGCAAATTGACTTCTGTGTCATGATGAGCAGCTTCTCCTCCCCCCACCAAACACCCATTTCAAGATAATGTGAAATGTTAAGAGGAACATTAAAACCTAAACAACCCTTCCCTTCTTCCAGCTCATTGGCTCCAGACCATAATCCACAAATGATGATCTCTAGAGCAGCCTTGGAATGCTTACACAAGCGGTGATGGGAATTCTTCACTGCTACTCTAATAAAGCAGAAAGAAGTTGCAGGTTTCAGGCCATTTATATCATGATTAATCAGCATAGGAGGAGTACAGAAAGCTACATGAAAGAGAATATTTATTTGATTAGGGATTTATAAAAGCAGTCTGGAAAGAGTCATAAGAAGAGCAGAAGCAGAACACTGGTCCTTTAGAGTATTGGCCCTTTTAGTAAGATTGTTCAGATGAAGGAAATAAAAAAAATCTTCTGCTTACCTTCTTAGCTATGCATAGAGTTCTCAGGCCATCTCGTGCATAGAAATCTAAATGTTTCTGCGTTTGATCTCTGACTTTTCTTATTTTCTTTTCCAGGGCTAGGTTAGCTGTGAAACACAAGCAGATTGCTGCTTATTACAGTTACAGATTATGCCAAATCACCATCTCACACCTGTAAAAGCATGTTAATATTACAAGGATCTCTTCCAAGCCCATAAATGTGAAGTGTGTTGTCTCTGGTGCATAAATGTCATGTATTGTTAGAGCAGCAGAGCTGCTTTAGAAGCCCCCCTACTGTGCTCAACCCAAATATCACTTTTCTCTTAGGATCCAGTTCTTAGAAGACACACACACACACACACACACACACACACCTTGTGAAACTTTAAAATAAGCAAATATTACAGCAGGGATGCAACACTCCATATGTTGTCAGACTCCAAATCCCATCAGCCCCTGCCAGCATGGCCAATGGTCAGGGATGATGGGAGTTGTAGTCTATGAAAACCTGGAGGACCCCAAGCTCCCAATTTCTATCTTACAACCTGCATGAATCATAGGGGGAAATGCAAGGCTAAGAGCTAGAACATGCTCCAGGGAGATCCCTCAGGATCTCTTCCACACTACAATTCTATGATTCCATAGAATGCAGCATTAAGTCCTATTGAAATCACCCTTTCAGCACTTAATTGTAGAGGGACTTTAGTGTACTTGATTTTCTCTAGCCTGGGACCACTATAGTTGATATCTCACTGCTACATAGGACTTTTTCAAACCTTTGCTTGTCCCATCACTAGAAAGCATGGGTCTGAGTAGTTTTCCACTTGTCCATGCTTTCTAGGCATGGATCCAAGCAGCTCTGCCCTTGCCCCACTGCTTTCCCCAGGAAAACCCACTCTTTAAGTCAATCTTGAGAAAACCCAATCTGGAGTGAAAGTCAATCTGGAGAAAACCCGATTGACATTTGCTCCAGTGCAGCAGTAAAGAACTGGTTTCTCGGGGGGGGGGGAGCTGCAGGGCAAGGGCAAGTCTGGATGTCACTGCCTATCTGTCCCAATAGTTAGAGCATCACAGTGTGCAAGATAATTGTGGTATTATTGCAGATCTCATAAAGCCTATTCATTTTGGCTTCCTAATTACGCTGCTCTACATGTTATACACTCTCTCTGCACTACGACTTGCATGGTTAACACTTCTACTTCCACTGTAATTCTGTAGATGGGATCTATATTTCATGCAACCTAGGCTACACATTCTCAATAGTTTCTTGGTGAATGCAAAAAAAAATTACCCCTGGAAGGTTCTTCCAATAAGTCCATTATGACAGAGTCAGCCCCTTTGGTGTAGACAATTATCTCGCCAGTATGGGGATGCCTCACCACCACCGACATTCTTTTTCTGTTGGAGTCAAATCCCAAAGTGAACAAGAGGTCAAAGGTCAGGAGGGTGCCCTCTGGCAGCCTCACAGTCACTTGTTCAGCAGTCCTGGACACTAATGTAAACTGGTAAGCCCGGGCTGCATGGACAAGGGCAGCTTCATCTGGGCTTTCAGCCTCATAACAAAACTCTACTTGGGAAGCTCCCTGGTTAGCTGCCCCACAGATCTCTGCTGGAGTGGGATCGCTGTCCCCAAAGGTGTCTTTCCCAGTGATTGAATCTCTTCTAAAACTGTAATCATCTGCTAAAGTGGAACAGCTTCGAGAAGAAAAATAATCTTTTGTTTCGGAATCAGCACAGACTCTGGTGGTTTCTGTAGTCAAACTTTCTCCTAAGTCTGAATTTGACTGAGCTGATGAAAGAGACTGGCTGAGGCTTGCCAGCTTTAGACGCTGGAACAGCTGGTGAATTTTCTCCAGGGACAGTCCTGATGGTTTCATCGGTGACGGAATGGTAACCTTGAAAGAAAAGAGGGAATCAGGATTAATTATAGCTGAAATTATATACTACAACACAACGGGGGCATTTTCTAACCAGTAGAACACTGCTATCACCATACGACACAAATGTATGCGTCAGGTGATGTCTCTAGTTACAATGAGGGGCTCCTTAAGGGAGCATCTAGATTTAAGAGGGGTTTTGTTTGTTTGGTTGGTTGGTTTATATTCTTAGTATCAGAGAAGGAGATGAAGATTGAAACTCCTTACAATGAGCAAAGGTACAGAGATAATTAAACAGCCACATGTACCTTTGAGAATCCTGTCATATACAAAAACAAGACTGTCAACCAAAGTACTGTATTTCAAATCAGTGAATTACCTCACTTTTAATAGTTCCTCAGTTAATTAATCAATTTGCATATATTAATAGTGCTTTTTCTGGTGATCCTAAATGAAGGCGACAGCTTTTCTTCCATTATGTGTTCACAAAGAATTTAAGAAAAGAAAAGAAGCAAAAGGCTCCCATTCGTTGGGCTGGATTCTGAGCTGGGGGTGTGTAACGAGGCTGGAGGAAGCTGACGTTCCTTTCCTGTTATCCTCATGGCAGCCCCCAGTCCCCAAAGGCTACACTGAGGCTTAGGGGACCCTGCGGAAAGTCCTGGGGTTGTGTGTTTAAACTAGTGATTTCTGAGTTATGTTTATCCAGCCACCCTGTGCCCTTCAGGAATAATTTAAAACATAACATGGCCTTCTAATGGGTATCTATAGCTTATTCATAACACTCAGAACCTCCTTTTGCAAGGCATGGAAACAAGTGGGTGGCACTGGGGTTATTTGGAGTAGGAGGAGGTTGAGCTCCATTCGCCTTGGCTCAAGCAAGAGTGTTTTTTCAGAAGCTCATAACAAAAAATAAAATCTGTTTTACAAAGGAAGCAGCTACCCTGATGAACTGGAATGCATTTAGAAGCTGCAATTAAGGCTTTAATCATTTAATCATGCCAATTAATCAATTGATGTTTGCAGCCATAATCAAGAAATATAGGGGAATACTATTTCACTTTCAAATTAGCATATTCCTTAGGGACATGAGGATAAGTTGTTAGGCAGGAAATACGAAGGGAGACAGAGAGGATTCTGCAGAATTATTGCAGACTAAAGGGGAAACCCCCCTACCCTTAAGCAGCCTTTTTTTTTAACCTTCCCCTCAAAAGCAGACTTTTTTTTACCTCCTCAAGTAAGTTGTCATCATAAAGCTCTCAAGTCTTTTATTAAATTCAACTCATTTCCTAAAAGAGACGCTAAAGTGAGAGATTACCCTTTGTCTTGGATCGGTTGCTGTAGAGACCACAACAGTGTTGCAGAGGGTCAGAGCAAGAAAAAAGTCTGTGATGGAGGAGGTGGTCTTTGCAAACATAAATGGTGTCAAAGATTCAATCTGGCACGATGCATTTCTCACTTTCATCAGCAGCCTGTTATCTGGGGTCACGTCCTTCTCCTGGAATACATGTTACTCAGTTTTTTTAATATAAAAAAAACCTTCACATTGTTAGGATTGTGCGAAAAGCAACCTTCTGCTGGGTGTTCTAGAGTTTCAAAGAACATTGCGCGTACAGAACCACAGCATTATTATCAGCTTCAAAACCAGCGGGTACTAAAGCATCAGAGAAATGGCAGGGATTGTGAGAAGGAAGTTAGGCCCATGGCCAACCCAAGGCATTTGGACGCCTGAGGCAAAGGATAAGATGCCCCCTCCCCAATTCCCTAAAGAGGATGTCCAGACCAGCTAGTCAATCTCATGGCAACCTCCACCACCACACCTGAGGGCAGCACAGGCTACCTTAGGGTAGTCAGGGCAGGTTGAATGATGCATATAATGTCAAAACTTTGCTTCTGTTTACCATATCCTAGCCTTTGCTGCCTGGCGGTGACGCCTCCCTCTGGTTAGGGTTGCTGGCAGCAGCACTGGTGCCTCACTGCCACTCATCTGGCTCTGACAGCTAGAAGATCCTGTCAGCCTTGGTGTGTCAAAACGTTAGCAGATGTCTGACGACACTGACCCCTGGCCTGGCAGAAGTCCTTATAAGTACTAGGGCCAGAAGGGGAACCACAGCAGTGGCGACTGGCATCCTTGTCAACCAAGGTGAACGTAAGCACGTCTTGACTTGTGGATTGTGGCCAATTTGGGAAGCTCCTTTGAGCAGGCACGGGAGAGTTCAGTTTGAATACATGCAAGGGTCATTTCTCTCACTTTTTCAATTCCCAACACAAGTGAGCTTTGAAAATATCTTATGGCAAGGATGGAGAGCCAGTGTGGTGGTTAAGAGCGGTAGACTCGTAATCTGGGGAACCGGGTTCGCGTCTCCGCTCCTCCACATGCAGCTGCTGAGTGACCTTGGGCTAGTCACACTTCTCTGAAGTCTCTCAGCCCCACTCACCTCACAGGGTGTTTGTTGTGGGGGAGGAAGGGTAAGGAGAATGTTAGCCGCTTTGAGACTCCTTCGGGTAGTGAAAAGCGGGATATCAAATCCAAACTCTTCTTCTTCAGTGACAGTGAGAAAGAGGGGGTCACAATTGCCTGTGCAGATCTGCCCACAAGCATCTGGGTCAGGATTGTTGCCTCAAAGTTTTTCTTTTAAAAAGTCTGGATTTAATTTTGGTGATTCCTTTGACAGCTGCTAGTGCAAACGCTTTCTATTAAACCTCAACATCGGATGTGCTGGTTTGCCGCTTATCAGATTTCTTGGCAATAGACTTAAGAGGCAGGTGTTTGCAGGAGATGTTGTCCTGACCTTTAGTCAGGAACTACTGCATCTTTTCAGCAGTGTTAAATTCTTCCATTGTCATTCTACCTGAGGCTACCACTTTTTATGCCTTGCACATAGCGTTACGAAACCTGACATTTAGTAAGCAAAACCCATAAACTGTACTGCATGAACCTTTGGGGGGGGGGGTAATGAACGTGGTGTCTTTTAGTATGAATCAATGTTTTGCTTAGTATTTATAGAAACCATGACGTACATTTGAACGCAGCCTGTACAATCTGCCAGTGTGCATTTTTTTAAAAAAGAACCACACACCACAAAGGAAAACTGGTTACTGCTGTTAATGCTTTAAAATATTTAGTCTGTTGTTGTGTGTGTATTTTAGCAGGAGCTTAGGGCTTATTCACACTTCCTCTTGTCTTGCTGCTTCTCCGCTGGGGAAACTGCTCTTTAGCACTCAATTGGAGCAAAAGGCAATAAGGGTTTTCTCCAGATTGCCATTTGTTCTGATATATTGCTAAAGAAGCTGGTTTTCCCTTGGAAAGGAACAAAGCAAGGGAAAACCACTTGGACCTGTGCTTTCTAGGCACAGCACAAGCAGAAATGTGGATGAGCTTTTCGACTGCACTATGGCATTCCCAAGCTCAGCCCAGGAACATGTTTCCTACAATTTATTTTCACCCAGAATCATACTGTTTGATGCTCCCCACTCTCCAACATGATACAAAGTTCCAGCTCTGAAAGCTTTGAAAAAGGGATAGATAGATAGATAGATAGATAGATAGATAGATAGATAGATAGATAGATAGACAGATGTTAGTGAGGGTTTGTCCACACTTGAGTTCAATGTGTTTATGAAGCTGTTTGTGGTCCCATTCATATAGCCCCATCCACATGACACCCTAAAGAAGAAGAGGATTTTGGATTTGATATCCTGCTTTATCACTACCCAAAGGAGTCTCAAAGCAGCTAACATCCTCCTTTCCCTTCCTCCTCCACAACAAACACTCTGTGAGGTGACTGGGGCTGAGAGACTTCAAAGAAGTGTGACTAGCCCAAGGTCACCTAGCAGCTGCATGTGGAGGAGCAGAGACACGAACCCGGTACCCCAGATCACAGGTCTACCACTCTTACCCACTACACCACACTGGCTCTTAAATAGTTCCCTCCTTGTAAATGTGGATTTTCCCAATCGAGGCTTAATATGGTAAGATTTTATGATGTTTTATTCTGTTTTTAATCTGTTTGGAGACGCCCAGGGTGGCTGGGGAAACCCAGCCAGATGGAAATGGTATAAATAATAATAATAATAATAATAATAATAATAATAATAATAATGAAACCCCAAACTGCTCCACTCGAGGCAGTGGATGCATTGCTTCCATTTTTTTTTCAGGTGGTGGATCAAGCATCTATTACTCCCCTTTCCATGCTGGCTACATCTCTCTAACACCAGCTCCATAGGCGTTAACAAGAAATAATAAATAAAAACTAGAATTTGTGCAACAGAGAAAATCTTTAAAATGTTGATTTCTCCAGATCTTTCTGTATCATTCCCTCGTCACTGATTTCACTGTATGTTACTGTATTGATTTGTCCCACAATAATCTGCACCCCCCCATGCCAGTTCCATGGTGCCTCTTTCCAATGAGCTCCAGAAAGGACAACTGTATTGATTTATCCTCCTGTTTTAGAATTGGAACCTGCTGGCCCTGCTGTCGTTTTTTCTGTTTACCTGCCTTTTCTGATAACAAAAGAATTGATAGCAAGAAGGATGGTTGTGTTTAGTTTTGCATATTGTTAAGGAAAGTGCAAATTAGATTATGGTTACCAGATTTGTTCCAAAGAATCCGAGTACACATTATTTTTTTTTTTTGGAAGCTGAGTAGCAACAGGAAGTCAGTAGTGGGGATGGTGAGGCAAAAGACCCTGGGCCCAAACACACATGCATATTGTATAAATGGAATGCAAAGCCATTCTTTCGCACCCTGTGAAACATAAATGTGCAGAGGTTTTTTTAAAAAAAAACTGGGCAACAGTGCGCCACCCACCCGTGACTCCCGAGCCTTCCCCGATCTCCTTCCCCCTTCCCCCTTTGTTTTGACAGATCAGGGGAGCCTCGGGAGTCATGGGTGGGTGGCCGTTGCCCAGGAGGAGCAGCCTGGTAGTGCAGTTGGCTCTGGCTGGCCTCAGGAGTTGCTAGCTGCCCACTGCCGTGGCGCCCGCCATTTTTCCTGCACCACGGCACTAACAGGCTGGCTCTGGGCTGCTGAGGCTGCCGCTGCCATGCTTTCTGGGGACAGATTTGCAAATCTGGGTACATTCCGGGGACGGAATTTGTCCAGGGACAGATTTGCAAATCCAGGGACTGTCCCCAGGAACTGGGGATGTTTGGCAACCTAAATTAGATAGGTCCTCTTTTAAATGTGAACAGAACTGAATTTCTCACCCATCCATAGATAATTGTGGTTTCAGGTGGCTTCCACAAAGATAAAGGGTCAACCTGATTAATGACCTGTGAATGAACCACCAATTGTTCGCCATCAAGCAGCAGGCTATGCAAGAACCTAGGACTAGCTCTTTGCATCTCTTTGCTTGGTGTAACAGAATAGCAATGGCCAAATGAGAGGAGATAAATCAGGGAAAATTTGCCCTGGATTTGCGTATCACCAGGCCCAGAGCAGGCCTCCATAAATATATAGCTAAAGGTCCTCAAAACACATTTTGCTTGCGGCCTCTGGCAACCACCTTGCAGCCTTGCATTTCACCTTCCTTACCACAATTACAACTTAGAGCAGAGGCTTTCAACCTTTTGGGGTCCACAGCTCCGTTGACCAACTATATTCTTTCTGCGGCTCCCCTGTGGGAGTTATGTCACCCCTTGCCTGCAGAGCTGGCAGCCTCTCACCCTTTTTCAAACGCCTCCCCTTGTGGAGTGTTCCCTCAGCTTCCTTCCTCCCCTCTCCCCTCTCCTTGGGAATCTTCTAGGCAGCCGCTGCCACTGCCCCTGGTCTCTGAGGTGTCCCCCACACCATTGCAAAGAGAGGTGCCTCCTCACACTGCCCCACAGAGGGCAGCCCCTGGCCAGACCCAGATGCACCATTCACCTGGGGAGCTTGTAGCCTGGGCTGCTGCAACAATCAGCTGTGTAAGCCTTTGGGAGGCATATATGCAAGAAGGCATCAGAGGAGGGAGGGAAGGAAGGAAAGAGGGACAGAAGCCAGTGTTGCCCGCGGCACCCCTGATTATAATTCAAAGCACTCCAGGGTGCCATGGCACACTGGTTGAAAACCACTGACTTAGAGCATGGCCCCATTGCAAGCCCTTACTCCCACAGTGCAGGAGAGAGACTTTATAATTAAAAAAAGCAAAAGGTGTTACTTACAATGGTACTGCTAAATGCCACTTGAGACTGAGAGGTGCCACCCAGAGATCTCTGCCTTGTGTGCCTTGTGTGTCCCTGAAACCGAGCCCGAGCACTCTGCCACCTCCTTAAGGGCTTAGCAGTGCTCGTCCGCCTGAGAATTTCTCCACCTTCATTTGGAGGTAGGCTCAAATATTTCACGCAGTCTTCAGTATCTGAATCCAATTCCTTGTACGTTTCTAGTCTCCTGGCTATAAGAGATAAAATAAATGTGCTGCATTATCACCATCATTATTTGAAGAGAGACTCGTCCCAGACAATCCTTCTGTCCAGCTTCATATAGACCTCCTCAAACCAGACCCCCTGAAGGTTGCAAGGCCATGATTCTGTCCTCACCAATGGAGGACAAAGTGCAGAGTTTCAGCATGTGCATAACGTGTAGGAGCAGCGCACAAGCAGAGCTCTTAGCCCATTGGACTGGATCGGGTCAATGTAGTGTAGTGGTTGAAGAGTTGGACTTGGTAGACGAGGATGCAAATCCCCACTCAGATGTGAACCTTGGACCCATTGCCAGCTCCCAGCCTCACCTCCCTCACAGGATTGTTGGAAGGAGAAAAAGGTGAGGGGGAGAAAAATGTATATGCCATCTTGAGCTGCTTGGAATAAAAGCAGGATTTTTAATAAATAAAGCAAGGATATCAATGAAACAAAGAAATACACAACAGCCTAAGCACCTTTGCCTCTGGCATCCTGGGCTTGCTTCCCCACTCATTTCATGCATAAAATTCAGGCTCAGAATAGGGCTATCTAGTACTCGTACCCCTACATAGCCCTGCATATAGCTGGAGAGAGGGCAAAGGGGACGGTGGGAGTTTGCTTGTACCTTAGAGGTTGTCATAGAGCAGCAATGGAGAGTTGAAGAAATGGGTCACAAAGGTTCCAATTGCTGGAGGCTCCTCTGCTGCCAGATGGCTGTACTATGTGACCCAGCCTCCCTACCTGCAGACAGGTGGGCACAAACACCCTTCAAACGGCTTGGTTGTACAGTCTACATCTCCCACTTCCTCAGTGGCTGCTGGGGGATACAGGTAAAGCTGCTCAAAAACTTTCTTTACATCCGTATGTGCTAAACATGACTTTACAAAGGGGAAGAAAGCTAAGATCCTCTGTCTTCCAAAGCAACTTCCAGATTATATGGCAGAAAGACCATGTTTCACACTCAATGTAGCCCAGGGTTATAGAGAGACAGTGCACATGTCTTACCATTTTCCTGATGTGAGAATTCTCTCCCATCAATTGTACAACGTCGAAACACCATCTTATTCTCCGTCAGGGTCCCTGTTTTGTCAGAGAATATGTACTGGATTTGCCCCAGGTCTTCAGTGATATTTAGTGCTCGACACTGTATGGGTAAGTCTAGTTCTTCATTGTACAGGTCGATATCATTATGAATCAAGAAGACTTGACCTAGCTTGACTAGTTCAATGGATACATAGAGGGAAATGGGGATCAAAATCTGAAAGAGAACATTGCCCAGAATGTTAGAAATTCATTGGAAGCAAGTTTTCACGCTGGCTGCTCTAACAAGACTTCCTGGAGGGAACTAACTAAAAAACCCAGTAGATAAAAGTTGACAGCAAAAATACCCACACATTTTCTCATTGCTGTCTAGGCTCCACAGTGAATGTGTTGGTTGTGCCCCTAAAGCCTTTGGATTGCCAGACACTAGCTAGAGATTTGGACAAGACACTAGCTAGAGATTTGGACAAAAGAGATTTGGACATTGAAATGAACTGCTACGGAGAACCAAATAACTTTCCACCTTTATACAGGAGTGATGTACTGTCAAGAGATTCATACTACAGGACAAGGATGCATGACTGTGCAACAGAAGTCAGCCATAGCCAGAAAAAACTTTCCATACAAGAGTGTAGCAACTAATATCCTTGGAAGTATGAGATGTTTCAAATGTGCTAACAATTGTGCTTTGGTATCTACAACAGGGCCAGTTCACACTTCCTCTTGATCTACTGTCCCCCCCCCCCCGGAAAATCACTTTTGGAGCAAACAGCAATTCGGGGTTCTCCAGATTGACATTTGCTCTGATTTAGAGCAAAAGAGTGGGTTTTTCCTTGGAAAGGAGTGGGGCAAGGAGACAACTGCTCAGACCAGTTCTTTCTAGGTATGGGACAGGCAGAAGTGTGGATTAGCCCTCAGTCAAATCCACACTTCCAGGCCCAATCCAAAAACCTGGCTTTGGCCTTCAGAACCCTTCACAGTTTGGGCACACAACACCTGAAGGATTGCCTCTTTTGACATGTACCCTGAGATTGTCATGAGAGGAATGTGTCATGACCTTCAACTAGAACAATAAGCCTATTGACTTGTCAGAGGAACATGTGAAGCACCTGGTAATGAGTGAAAGAGGCTTTTCAGGAGTGGCACCCCAGTGGTGGAATGCCCTCCTCTGGGAAACCTACTTAGTGCCTACTTTCATGCCTTGAACACCAGGCAAGTACATGTTGGTTTTTTCTAGATATTACAAATTTTGCTGCAGCTTTTACATCTTCCTAATTTGGAGAACTTTTTGCTATGGGGTGGCCTATAAATATAGGAAACAGACATGCAGTATTCATGTGGTAATAATACACAGACATATTAACAGTAGGCTTATATGAGGTCAAACTCCCAGAGGTATCTTCTGGAAAGCTAATATTAATCTTAAACACAGTCTGTAACGAGAAGCTTACATTGCTCATATTTGTTATGAAAAACAAAATATGTCATCTCTCCCTCCCCACCCTTGCTGAATGGGCTCAGTTACATTTCTAATGTAAAATATAGCTTCCCTTTGGAGTTCTACAAACAGCTCAGAAGGTTGTTTGTCATTCATAACCATATTTATTTATTGACATGCCATCAGCTA
Organism: Lacerta agilis; assembly: GCF_009819535.1. NCBI lineage: Eukaryota > Metazoa > Chordata > Lepidosauria > Squamata > Lacertidae > Lacerta > Lacerta agilis. The sequence goes on along the minus strand of NC_046313.1, from coordinate 41,452,435 downwards.
CTACAATAAAATGGAAAATAAATGTCTTTTTCTTATCTCTCACATGGGCCTCAAAAATCACTATCTGGACACATCTCAATCCCAATTTATCTTTTTATCCCTACACTGATACTGAAATTTAGTGCTAATATTTAGTGTCATGGGAATTATTTATTTTTTCATTAGCCAGTTTGGTTGAACTTTGTTGGTTGAAGTATCAATTAGTTGAAAAGATAAAATGGAGGACTGGGGCCATGCACCTTTAACAGCTGAGGTGAGTTAACTTGCTACTGAAAACCAAAAGAATATTAGCATAATGGATTAAATGGGCTCCTCTACATTTGTATGTGAGCACCCTAACCTTTAAGGCTGCCATCCTGAAAACTGGGATGCCAAAATGGGATCCAGGTGGATTTTTGTTAAATCAACAAAATGTCTGGGAAAACTTGGATGTATGGCAAGTAGGGCTTTTTTTAAAAAAAGAATATTTCCTGATTTTCACTTTGGGGAATATGGCAACCCTACATTTCCTCTTTCTGGCTTCTGCCCCTGGACCATATCAAATGCCACTATGGAAAATCCCCCAACCTTCAGGACCAGCATTGTATTTATCTAAAAGCTTTAAATGGGCTGAGAGGAGCTATGGTGAGTGACGTGAATGGGACCTCTGGCCTTCCCTTTTGTGCTTTCTCTCCAGTCCAGATTTGGTCCCTGGAGCTGTATCTGCTCCAAAGGGCAGAAGCCACATGAAACCTGCATGTTTCGCTCCACAAAGCAAACAGCAGCTCAGTGATGGTGTGATCTGAATGGAGAAAAGGCTACAGTGGACAAGGTAAAAACAACACCCTCCTCTATTGGCGGGGCAGCTGTGATCTGATTCTTCCCACCCATGTACACGACTTCAACCTTTTGAAAAAGTAGCAACACAGGATATCTGATCATGGGGCTCCCAAAGCAATGTCTGGCTGGGTCATTTGTTTTATATATTAGGTTTCTAGTATATAAAGGGAGACAGGAAGAATATTTCCTATAAACAAGGAGAAGCCAAATAGTCTACAGCAATGTTCTAAAGTCCTGCAGTAATATTGCAGGATGCGGCTGGGAGGATTAATACTAACACTGTAACATTCCTCTCTGTCTCTAATAATGTTGTCTGCTGGAAAAGCAACAGAGAATTTATACAGGACTTTTGCATGCTCAAAGTGCTTCATATGATTACTTCAGTGATGCTTATTAAGGCAAATTAAGGCCCGGGGGCCGAATCCGGCCCAATCACCTTCTAAATCTGGCCCGTGGAAAGTCTGGGAAGCAGCATGTTTTTACATGAGTAGAATGCATCTCTGGGTTATTTGTGGGGCATAGGAATTCATTCATTTCCCCCAAAAAATATAATCCGGCCCCCCACAAGGTCTGAGGGACAGTGGACCGGCTCCCTGCTGAAAAAGTTTGCTGACCCCTGGTATTTCACTCCCCTCTCCCCAAGATGGGAGGGGGAGGCTGGGAGTGAGAGAAAGAGAGGGACAGGTTTGTCCAAGGCTGTTGAGTTCATGGCTGAGATGAGCTAATATACCGGTAATGATTTTTATTAATTTATTATTTATACCCCGCCCGTCTGAGAACTGTGACTCACAGATAACACTCAGACTCATAGCCATATCATTGCTCAATTTACACAGTTTACAGTATAAACTTATCAGTTACTTGGAAGCAAGCACCCTTTCCCCCAGCCCAATTTCAATCAGACTTAATCCTCATTCTTAAACCTATTTCCTCATTAGCAATAAATACTTTCCCACCTGTAAGAGGATTATCATTGTCAGGAACATGTAGAAACCCGCAAGAGCTGGAGCAAGATAGCTGCCATTTATATCGGGAATGACAAACAAGGGGTATTCTAAGAAGAGCCCATTCCAAATGCCATGACCTGCATAAAAATACAAACTACATTAGAAGAATAAGCCTGCAAAAGTGCACACTGGGCACAAGGGAGATTACTCAATTCATATACTGCCTGTTAAGTAGGAACACAAACTTTAGCAACAATTACATACAGTGGTGCCCTGCTAGACGAATGCCTCGCTAGACAAAAAACTCGCTAGACGAAAGGCATTCGCTAGCGGAAGGCTGCCCCACAAGACAAAAAAGTCTATGGGGCTGCCTCGCAAGACGAAATTTTTTTTTGGCGCGAAAACATCCGCGCTCCATTGCCGCTTTGCTAGACGAAAAATTCGCTCTACGAAGACACTCGTAGAATGAATTATTTTCGTCTAGCGGGGCACCACTGTAGAAGTAAAATAATAAAGCATATAAGAAGCTGGACCATTACAAAGCTACAGTTTAGGGATTCATCTTATGAAGGGCCTCTAAATAAACAGAGTCACTTTATTTCACGTTCCATACAATTGGTTAAAAAAAAAGGACGATTGCAAGACCAGTGCTTTTGTTAGATTGTCAATTTTTAGTTGCATCCTTGACTATGTACCAGGATATTTGCAAATATAACAAATTATTATTTCTATTTTCATTTCCCTTTCTGTTAGAATAATACACATCTTTTGGTAACGCTATGGGGCCTCTTAAATTTAACGTACGGTAGCTTAGGGCTCCAGCATACGCTGAGCTGTCCCTGTTCCTGAATAGGCTTGTAAAGGATTGTGCTGTAAGTCACCTGTGTTTTCATCCCACCTGGCCTGAACCCCTTATCTTTTTCTGATGAACACCCACCATCCACCCGGAAAAGCGATCAAGTTGCAATGTCAGTTAAGTCAAGAAACTCATTTCGAGCTGAAGTACCAACAGTAAAATATAATAATTAAATCTGTGCTGTTGTTCAGCTGAAGATGATTCTTCACTTCTGGGTCCTTCAGTACTAGTCTGGTTAATTTACTGGCTTACTGCCATGTCATGCCACATTTCTCCAGGGCACTTTATGCTGGGAAAAGGAAACTCACTATGAAACCTCGCAACGCATAGCGCAGTGTTTTGCAACTCACTTGTGTATTGCCACTTAGAAACCAGGATACAATTACAGGAACCTTTACATGACCTGCCAAATATTTATTTGTGGAAGGCTCAATAGTGTTGTTTTCATCAGAGTTTGATACCCCTGCAAATCGTGGTCACAGTAGGACAGGATTATCGTAAAATTGCTACAAAGCAATCCTTTTCCCTGCTACATATTGAAAGCAATTGGTTCTCTCAGCAGCAATCTAGGAAGCCCACCAAAAATAAGCTATTCATTTTAGCAGTGAAGCACATTACTATTGCAAAGGCTTCTTGAAATCCAGGAACAAAGTTTCCATCATTACTCCATACCTAGTGCTCCAGTGAGACACATGATGAAGAGCAGCCCCACACAAAAGAATATATCAATATTCAGACGTTGTTCTATTTTGCTGCGTTTATAACGAGGACCTCTGTTGTTTAACATGGCTTTTGTTTCAGGGCCTTCAAGAAAGAGAAGAAGAGGAAGGAAAAGTCATACGGCTTTATCATCTTAAGAATGGTTGAAAGCTAGACTTTAGATAAATTCATGTATACAACATTAAGTCTCACATTGAATATAAATGACTTGTAAAAAGGACTTTATGATCTGAAAATAAAGATGATGTATGTACTTTTGCAACCCAAAAAAATCTTTAATAAAGACATTTAAAAAACAACAACACACGAATATAAACAGTTTGGCTTTCCTGTGTTTGTGAGGTCACCAAGTATTTCAAAGCAATTTTTAGGAGGGCACTTTTAAAAAACAGACATGCATTTGTGCGAGAACTTTAGAAGTTCTAAAAGAGGAGTGGGGAACCAAATGAAGCCCACCAGCTTCTTTATTTGGCTCTTGGAACTTTTTTGCAAGCCACATCCCTTGGTGGTCCTGCTTCACACCTCAAGAGCTTCTGCTTGGCTGGAATGTGTCCTTGAACTCTGATAATCCCTTTAGGAGGATGGAGGGGTGTGTGTGAGTGTGTATTGAAGCCAATCTGCTCTAAAAAGATAAATTTTACATTTGTTGCTTGGCCCACTTTTGCCTCTGGCTCTTGTGAGATCTCTAATCCCATATCAGATTCCCAGATGAAGGCCCTGCACACACAAGGTGCCTTCAAATCTCTTACTTGGCTTCTGTACCTGTTTATTACAAGCTGTAAACTAAAACCTCCTTTTTCTTGTTTTAGGAATTCTAAGGTCACACACACACACACACGATGTTCATAAATGTACAAGCCAAACACATACATAAGTATATAAACCACGTGTCTGAAATAGTACAGGAGAACGATCCTGAAGCCATTTTGAGTCTCCCAAATTGACCTCAAATATTTCTCTGCGAGGAGGAAGGAAATGGGAAAAGCTTTCCAATTAGCTTTGGACTGTAGGGGCTTACACCTCCCTGTAAATACAGTCTGGCAAGTATCTGTTAGTTAAGCTGAGCACACTATCAATATGCGCAAGGGATTGAAGAACTAAGTATTTACCATCTCAAAGGAATGGCCAGGCTACCCAGAAAAGGCAATCAGATAAGGCATTATCAGGTATCCTGGCAGACAGGAGAGAAGCAACACACTCAAATTAATGCTGGGGACCACCTCTTTCTGTGATGTATGTATGATGTTTTCTGGAGGGTGGTCTTGAGCTACAGGGTAGGCAATTTCAAAAGTCTATATAAGAGCTTGCCCACCAGTGTTCTGGGTTCCTCTCCTCCCTCCCTGCGTGGGGGAGTGGGGGACCCTGTTGCAACAGTTTAATAAAGATAATGCTTACTAGCTGCTTTTCTTCTCAATACTCTCTGGTTGGCCTCTGTTATTTTCTCCTACAGATAGAAACCTACATAAGGACTCTATATGGGCTCTTGGATACCCATAAGGGATAAAGGAGCAGTTTTTTCCTTATAACATTCTTTACATTCATATAGATATAGATATAGAATCATAGAGTTGCAAGGGACCCTGAGGATCATCTAGTACAACCCCCTGCAATACAGGAATATGTGGCTGTCCGATACAGGGATTGAATTATTTGGTTATAGCATCCCCTCCCTGTAGCTGGGGTCTCTGGCACAACACAGGATCAAAGGAAATAGGTGTGAGAATGCAAATGTGAGACTTCCCCCTCTTCTCAGATAGAAAAGGAAAACAGAGAAGCTATGGGGTTAGAGTTAGGAATGGTGTAACCAGGAAGCAGAGATAGGAACCCTTAGCTGGGTTGTGCCCTGCAGTGCAAAATACGCATCAGAGAAAGGATGGCACTGGGCTCATTGTTGCTGCTGCTACGGAATAAGCTGGCACATAGGCTCAGGTTGCATCAAATTGTGCCTCATTCCCAAAGGAAACATTAACCGTGAGCAGCATTCCTGCAACCCCTGGAATCTTGTGCAGCTGCTCAGCAGAGTTTGGGGAGGCGGGTAACAATGTATTCACTTGCCACTAAAACTGCCCTCCTTATTAGAACAAATTAGTATGTGGAAAGTAACCAACAAAATACAAATCTTTAAAAAACGATTAAGGGGGTTTGCTGAATTTACAAGAACCTTAGTCTAGTGCCTGCCCTAGGTAAATTGGTATAAAACACCACTAAGTGTATTTTGAGTTGTACATAGTTTGTACACACTGCATGTTGACCAGCTCTGCCATTTACAAAAGAAGCCAGAGGAAACCAGTGTCAGCAAACTCACCTACACACTCCTCCCTGAAGCCCCTTTTCAATGTTTTAAAAATGGATTCAGCTTGTATGTATGCATGTAAAATGGGAGAGTGTATTATTTAGTCAGTAGTCCTAAACCCACTTATACCAGGGAAGTAGTCCCATAGAAAACAGCAGGACTAATCTTCAAGTAAACATGCATAGGGCTGGGCTGTTGATTGAATAAATGTACGTTCAGCTCTCTAAGAATAAAAAAAGGGTAAGATGTCCACCTGCGTGGGGAAGCTGCTATAGAACAGCCAAAGGGAAAAAAAACATGGGATGTGCATGTATATGTTTGTACACAACCTAAGGCTAATATTGTTTCTAGGGTAGATGCCTTGCTGAGGAATAATCCACCAGGGGAAAGCAGAGCTTTATCCCAGCAACCTTTTAAAATGAACAGAGAGGAATTCTCACTGCCGTTCCCAGAGGTTCTGTGCATTAAAAGGAAGTCCCTCCTCACACATTATATCATTAAAATATACAATTCATTGCCAGAATATATGTTATGATGCTCACTACCTTACCTAGCTCTAAGGGATTAGACACATATAGGATCAATCTATCAATTGCTATTAGCCATAACAGTTAAAAGGAAACTTTGTGCTTTGAAGCAGTAAATCTCTGTTTAACAGGTGCAGGGAACATGCCACAGATGATGCTTGTCTCCATCATGCTCTGCTTGTGAGCTCCTGAGGCCCAGGGATGTCGTAGCCATTGAGGCTACTGATGCAAGGCACCATAGCCTAAGGAGGGCGCCTGTGCCTCCAGCCCCGCTGGCAGTGCCGCTCTCAGCCACCTCTTCCTGGGCTGCAGACGCGGGGAGGCCGTTGGTGAGCCTCCCGTCGGCGCTGCAGCCAGGGGTCCCTGGACGGCAGTGCTGCGCTGCCGCTTCGGCCGAGCAGGTGGAGGCGGAGGTGGAGCACAGCTGGCAGCATCCCCACCTGCCCCTCCGTGCCCTCCGGCTGCCCGCCGCGCCTGGCCCTGCCCGGTGGAGCGCGAGTTCGGCGTCCCTGCCTGCCATGCCCTCGGCCGCCCGCTGCGCCTGGCCCTGCCTGGCGGAGTGCAAGGGATCTTCGTGCCAGGGTGCCGGATTTCCTTAAGACAGCCCTGCTGAGGCCCATCTGGTTGCTGTGGGATCTGATCCAGCAAGACAACTGTTATGTTCCACCCAGTTCTACACTAAAGACTAGAGATACCTTACTTTAAAATCAGCACAGTTTCCTAGTACTACAATATTGAGCATGTTACTCAGTGAAATACATTTTACAACCAATCTACCTCCTGGAAGTATTACTTGAATATACTGTTTGGGGGGACTGGTAAGCTCGTGCAACCATTACCATTACTATAACCTGCTATAACTATTACCATTATTAGTGCAGGATATTTCTTTTTGAGTCACTTCCTTATAGTCAGCAAAGAAAGGGATTTTGTTTCAGTGTCTGAAAACTGTAGAAACATACACTGTTTTCACAATGAACAGCTACTTGAGGTTAGAAGAGACAAAGTACTTAAAAGTGTTAGAATCTAATTAGATGGCCGACTGATTTTTAAGTATGTTTGACTATTTCACAGCAACCAAATTGACTTAATGAGAAGCTGCTAGTGCACTTTCTGTGTGAAAATAAAGAAAGCCCAATATGTCAGATCCAGCAGTGAGTAATTTTAATGTTACTTAGCTCTTCTTGAAGTGAATCTGAAGTACCAACAAAACAGCAGGCCCAAAAAGAAAATGTGTACTAAATTAGAATCAAATTGCTCCAATTTCAGTGGACGGGTATTTGAAGTTCTAACCACGAAACATGAAAGGGAAACCAGACTTTATTCTGTACCCCTCATGGTGATTTCCGAGTTCCCTGCTTTCCCTTGCTCTGAGCATGGCCGCTGTGGAGCTGTATGTGAACAAGATATCAAGTGACAGTCCCAGCATCAAAGGTCTCAGATGCAAATAGACAGTTTTGCAGAGGGATTTATTAGGAACGAATATTCCTAAAATGTGCCTTTAGGTCCTCCACAGTATTCCTAAAGGCACAGTCCTAAAGTCAGGAGCTGTCATTGAAACAGGCATAGCATGGGAAGGAAGTTAGTTCAAAATACTCTCTTTTTGGAATGACAGTCTTGATCAGGATCACAACCACAGCTGCAACTTTCTTTTTTCATGGATGTCCAAGGGCATGCAATTGGGTAACATGCTGACATTCCCAGTTTACTCAGAGCAAGTTGCATTGTTTTCAGCAATACTTCCAGGCAAGAGAGCACAGGACAGAGCAGTAGATCAAAAAGTCTTGGAGCCCTGGAACCCCTAAAAAGGGAAAGGCAACCTGTGGCCTTCCAGATATTGTTTGACTCCAACTCTCATTCAACAGCTGCAGCCAGTACAGTCAATGACCAGTTGTTGTCCATCAACATCTGGAGGGAACCAGAAACAAAATAGGAAATTCTTTCCAGTAGCACCTTAGAGACCAACTGAGTTTGTTCTTGGTATGAGCTTTCGTGTGCATGCACACTTCTTCAGATACACAGAGGGAACCAGGTTCTTCCTCTATTATAAAAGCTCCTTCTTCACAGTGTACTCAGTTCTCTTTTAAGTAGCTTCTCTGGGTACCTATTCTGGATCACCAAGTGGGGCAAGCCATGTTTGTCTTCCTTCAGACTGTTTGTGGCCATTCCTGGTTAGGTATTGCTCAAATATAACCTTTTTATTTAATTCCCCTCTCTTTTATAAAAGTTCTCAGGGTGTCTTTGCTTAAGAAGAAAATACAAAACACAATTAAAACACAAACAGCACAAATCTGTATCTAAACATACTCACGGGTATGGCAGCCAAACAGTATCATTGATGCACATTTTATCCCCATAAACTGACCTTTCATAAAGCAACAAGTTTAGCTAAAGCCACTCTTGCCCTCCCTACCATTTACAATGGTAAACCCCAATGGCAAACAAATGAGTGTCTAATATAGACATAGGTCTAAGGGAGGACTGGGAATGCCAAATCTATGACTCTACTGCATGGCATTTCAAATCAAATCATTAATCCCACTGATTAAAAAAGGTAAATCCTTCAAATATGAAGTTTATAACAGTTTATACACACAGTTGTTGTTGTTGTTGTTGTTGTTCATACTTATAGTGCATTCCTACATGTCTACTCAGAAGTAAGTTCCATGAAATGCAGTGAGACTTACTCCTAAGTTAGTTTATCCAGCATTGCTACCTTGATTACATGAGACTCTGCGAGTGCAAAACAAATTTCAGGTTGCACAGATGACTGTTGGGACAAAGGAAATATCATATTTCTGGGCTGAATAGATGTAAATGCACTCTCTCAGCAACTGGGTGGGGAAAAACATTACCTGCATAGACAACAATTCCTATTGTAACCTCTGTGTTCCTCACTGTGCATCCACGAAGAAGGAGACTTTCATTGTTAAAACCAATTCGTGTGAGGTCAGGCTGCTCCCTACAAGGAAGACAAGGATTTTCCATTTATTTCTTGGCTCTTACAGTGCAATCCCACACATACCGGTATCTACTAAAAATTAAGCCCTGGTGAGTTCAACAAGACTTATTTCTAGGTAACCATGTACTGGACTTCAGTCTTACACACACATATATATCACATTTCTAAACCAGAGGTGGCTAACCTGTGGACCATCATATGTTGCTGGACCACTAACTCCCATCATCCCTGGACCATTGGCTATGCTGGCCAAGGTAAACAGAATCCCCAAACACCTGACCTCAAGTTAGCCACCCTGTTCCAAGGCCATGCTGTGGCTTCAAACCAGAACACAAGGGCAGAGTTTCTATATTACAGATACCCTGCCCAAGGTCCACATCAGATTCACCAAAGAGTGGTTCTGTAGAGCACTCTTTATGCTCAGTGTATGAAGATCTTGGGAGGTTCGTTCCGCTTTCTGTTGTGCAACAGTGCCAGCTGTGCAGGTTATAGGTAGGTAGGTACAAATGAAGTTTGTCTGAGACATCTATGAATGTAGGGATAAACATTGCAGTAACTTACACATAGCCTTTAAATCGATTGAGATGGTTGTTGGGTTTTTCGCAAACAATTGTGCTTTGGAAAAGTTCTGGTTCAAATTCAGCATTCTGCAACAAAACCAAACCCACAGTGAGTTCCTGTTATGTCAGGAGCAAATCAGTGCACTATTTCTGAAAGAATAACAAGCGGTGTAGTGAAAAAGGAACATCAAGCATTTAAATTTACACCAGAAACAACTGCCACTTAACAGTGTAATTTACTGTGAGCCCAATATTTGTTATTAGTCTGTCAGGTTGAAATGTGTTCTAATTTTGAATACAGTTATAATGTATGTGTGTTTTCAGGCCTATGTATTTATGTGTGTGTATTTGTATATTAAATCATTGCTTAGACATCAATTATACAGTGTTGTAAAATGTAGCATCAAATGTATTTGTGGCTGCACACACACATCTTCCTTAAAGAATGAGTAGCAAAGATAATAATGTGATTCTGAATGCATGAACACCACCAACAAGGCCTCACCTGCCAAACATAAGGTCTGAGGTGGCTGATATTGGGAAAAGTACTCAGGTCCAAACTATTTAGCATTTTACATGCTAGTACTAGCACATTGAATTGGGCCAGATTTCTAAGGTTTGGACACCTTAATTTTACCAGCTTGAGTTTCCATTCCCCGGCATGTCCAAACTTCATTTTCAGAACAATCAAATGTCTCCCTCTTAGATTTTGAAAGCCTCTTTCCTTTATCTCTTTGAGTTACTATGTGATTCTGATCTCCCAAAATAGAAGACCATTTCTTTTTGCATTACAATGTAAACCTGCTGATTTTATATCTGCTTGGCCCACCTTTGTTTCACTGCTCCACCATGCTTCTTGTCTGCATTAATGAGGGATTTGTTAAGCGCCACACAAAATGGCTGGCATTCCACCAGCTGTGCCAGCCTGGATTAAGGCACACTCACTGCTGTAGTTATATAGTTTTGGAGAGGCACCTACCTATGTATATTATATATAGGATTACTATAGTGTTAAAATTCAAAGTGTAGCAGCCATTATTTTATAAACAGTAGCCATCTCTCTGCCTTGCTTTCCAAACACAGTAATTCAGTACCAAAGGCTTGAGGCTGGTTCACATGACATCTCTTCAGACCACTTTGCCACACAAAAGCTCCGAGTCATGTTTGATCTTGCACCTGAAGCTAACATGGTGGCAGTTGTGGAAATGGTCTTGTGTGAGCTAATCAAAGCACATTTTACCATATGGGTTTGCTAGAAGTTATCCTGCTAAAGATTCCCTCCAGCTGGACAGTTCTTAAATTTCTTTGCATACTGAGGTGCCACTAAAAGAACAGAGGTAAGACAAGTTGCAAAAGTAGCTTCCAGGTATACCTGATTAGAGAATCCTTTCACAACTTGTCTTTGTTTAAGGTTCGTCTCGCCGTCAAGATTTGATGTCTCTAAGTGACAGATCCCATTCTGATCAGAGGTGTGGAGCAGCAGGATGTCTGCAGGGATGGTCTCATTACATTGCAGCTGCACAAAGTCTCCCACTCGTACCTCTTCCCAGCACGTCTCAATGTAGGCTTTTTTGTTCCTGTTATGAGAAAAGACACCACAGCTGAATGGCCTGTGACAGGTCCATCAAGTCACAGAGCATCTCTTTTCTTTGTGGTACAGGAGTGGCTGGTGAAGTGGTTCAAATGGGATGAGGAACAAATTCATTATTATTTTTTGCATTTTTATGAGAAATTTTGTAACTGACATTTCTCAAAGCAGTATGTGAACCCTAAGTATAAATATCCCTTGAAATTTGCATATCTCTGAATTTTATGATGCAGGTCTCCGGTGTGTACCAAAATGCACTTACTAGGGGAAAGTGTGCATATCTATACATATACTAGTGAAACTAACATACAACAATTCACTCTGTTAGGGGAAACTGAGTGCAAAAATGTGCATGTTAGTTAAAATTACATACAAAAAAATGTGTGTACCTCCTTGTGACTGTGATTTTATGAACACCTTTTAATATTGTGTTTTTCAGTTGCTGTAACTTGTCCTGGAACTTTATGGTGAAGGATGATGAATTTTCATGAAGATTTTTTTTAAAAAAATTGCTGCAGAAATGAGAACTGAATTTAACATCTGGAAAATAACAAACTGAGGGAAACTGAAATTGGCATATTCACCCATCCCTAGTTGAAGCCAAATGTTTTACTTATTGATCACAGACATATAATAAGTACAATAATGTATGTTTGTTTTTAAAACTCTTGAATTATTTGGCCAAAATTCATGATAGCAGGTGACAGATGAGCACCTCTGAAGAGGGTGTTCCATAACTGTTCCATAAGTGCAACAGAAAAATCCCTCTTTCCTGTCACTACTTGACTAATCTCTGAAGGGCCATTGAGGATTATTTTAATGAATGGGCAGATTTGTATGGGTATACCAGCCTTTGGGATATTCTGATATTCAGCTTTATATAACTTTACAGGTCAATGCCAGCACTTGCAATTGTACAGTGGTACCTCAACTTACGAATTACTTGACATACGAATTTTTCAATTTACGAATGAAAAAATTGCCTGCACGCCTACGAATTTTTCAACATCCAAAGGACATCCGTTGGCGGTTTTAGATGGGGTTTACTCAACTTCCAAATTTTAGATGCGGTTTACTCGACTTACGAATTTTTCCGAATTTTTCGTTTCCAATGCATTCCTATGGGGAAATCGCTTTTTTCGACTTACGAATTTTTCAACCTATGAATGTGCATTCGGAACGGATTAAATTCGTAAGTTGAGGTACCACTGTACTTGGAAGCATATAAGAAACCAGGGAAGATGTTTAATACCAACAAGACAGATTCCATATGTTTAATCCTAGTCAATTATTTGGCTGTTGTGTTTTCAAGCAAGTGAAGCTTCTGAGTAGCCTTCAAAGGCAGCCCCAACAATGATGCACTGTAGAAGTCTTTGCATATTCGCAATTGCCTGATAGCTGCAGCAATCTTCAAGGAGTTGGGAAGGTTTAGTTAATGGTGGCTGAATGATCACCTTTTTCAAGGTGGCTAATTTTATCTCTGATGTAGGTGAAGTTAAGAGACAGTGTTCATGGTTTCTTGGTAAATTTCATAGTTGCTTTGGTCCAACATTACCTGCTTATTGTTGTTGTTTAGTCACTTAGTCATGTCTGACTCTTTGTGACCCCATGGACCAGAGCACGCCAGGCACTCCTGTCTTCCACTGCCTCCCGCAGTTTGGTCAGACTTACGTTGGTAGCTTTGAGAACACTGTCCAACCATCTCGTCCTCTGTCGTCCCCTTCTCCTTGTGCCCTCCATCTTTCCCAACATCAGGGTCTTTTCCAGGGAGTCTTCTCTTCTGATGAGGTGGCCAAAATCCTGGAGCCTCAGCTTCAGGCTCTGTCCTTCCAGTGAGCACTCAGGGCTGATTTCCTGAAGAATGTATAGGTTATCTGCTACCTGCTAGGAATTGATTCATGTGAAAAAGGTTTCTGCAGAGCCTCTCCCACTTGGTTACCCAAACAGCTATGGGGTGATTGGAACAGCTACTTAGTACTGCCTAAAAGCCACCAAGTTTTCAAACAATGCTGAGGTATTTTAGAGGTACTGTGGCAGGTATCTTTCTCCGCTGCCTGGTCTCTTTCTTTAATCTTCCATTTTGTGTTCAGAACTTGTTCAAAATCTATGTCCCTAAGCTGGGAATTTGTAACAGGAAATAAATTAAAGTTGGTGATCACAGACACAGTGGTTATGACTCTGACGTCCGCTGAAAAGGGAATAGATTGCACCGAATCAATATTTCCATCAAGAACATGGACAGAGAACAAAATGCGTATTTGTTGGGAAAACAGAACTGTGATGAAGGATTGTAAATGCTTTAAAAGATAGGATTAGAGACTCAAATGATCTTGATAAATAGGAGAGTTAGCCTGCAATCGATACAATGAAGACAAATGTGAAGTATTGCACTTCAGGAAGAAAAATGTTTCCACTTTGCTTGGTGTACTTGAAAGTCTTGGATACAGTAATGACATTCCAAGCAAGTTGCCTGGGTGCAAAGGAACTGACTGAACAGGATTCTACCTTCCCTTCTTTTCCCCTGCAGCTTCCCCGTGTGCCCTCAAAATCTGGTTCAAGGGCAGATTTTGGGGGTGCATGGGGGCTGCAGCAAGGAGAAGAGGAAGGTGACATCCTGTTCAGAGAGTTTGCTTATGTAGTGTTAAATTCCTCCCATAGAGGCAGAGGAACACAGGAACATAGGAAGCTGCCTTGTATCGAGTCAGATGATTGGTCCATCTAACTCAATGTTCTCTCTACATCAGAGGTGGGGAATCTCCTAATTAGATTTGCCAGACCCAATCTATTTACTGTCATTTTATTTATGATTACATTTCTATCCTGCCCTTTCCCCCTCCCACCACCAAAGGAGCAAACCCACACACCTTCACCTGGCGTGGGAAAGTCCGAACCATGGCTTGAAATGTCAAGCTGTGACATAATAATAATAATAATAATAATAATAATAATAATTTTATTATTTGTACCCAGCCCATCTGTTAAGTGTGCTCCCTGCTCTTCTTTGACAGCCATGGCTTGAGCTGTACAGTGTCTTCCTTCACAGATGTAGCTTGAATTCACACAAGTGAGGAATCTTCTTCACCTGAGATCATGGTGATATCAGGGAACTGACAGGTGGGTGGATGTGCCCAACTGCAAAAGTTGTCTGCAGAGCACAGGGGAGTTTCAGATCTGGTCTGCTGGCCAGATCCTGTCTTCCACCTCTAGTCTCCACTGGCTGTAATTTTGCACAGCAGGGATTTCTCAGATCTTTTCCTAGAGACCATTCCCAGTCATAATAGACATACATATTTGTGTCTAGGATTTGCTCTTGAAAATACTGTTACACTAGATGCTGGCAGAAGGTGATGACATTAACTTGCAGAAGTGCCTGGAAGGTAGTGAACTGGATCCCAGGTCCTTTGGGGAGTCTTTTAGCAGGAGAGTGAGGAAAGCACTCTTTGCACACACTGCATAGATCATTTCTGAGTGCCAGCATAGGTCCATGCAGGTGCTTCAGATGGTTCTGTACAGATCCAAAAACTACCAGCTAAATGATGAGGAGATCCACTGTACTTACAGGAAGGCACTGGAATATTGCTAAGTGTTGCAGAAGGTCTACCTCCATCTGCTAATTGTGGTGTGGGCGGAGCCCATATGATTTGTGGCAGTATAATGTAAGAACTAGTTCTTCATTCTGGAGGTCCAGCTCTGAGGGCCTTCTGGTGGTTCCCTCACTGCGAGAAGTGAGGTTACAGGGATCCAGGCAGAGGGCCTTCTTGGTAGCGGTGCTCGTCCTGTGGAACGCCCTCCCACCAGATGTCAAGGAAATAAACAACTATCTGACTTTTAGAAGACATCTGAAGGCAGCCCTGTTTAGGGAAGTTTTTAATGTTTGATGTTTTACTGTGTTTTTAATATTTTGTTGGGAGCCGCCCAGAGTGGCTGGGGAAACCCAGCCAGATGGGCAAAGTATGTATGTCTGTACAAACAAACAAACAAACCTGGGTTTAAGAATAAAGGGAACTCCAAGTTTCCTCCAGAACCCAATTAGATTCACAACATGGAACCATGTTTTCACCTCTCTCTCTCTCAAAAAAAGTTTGGATCCCTTGGAAGCTGCAGCCCATTACAGTAGACCTTGTGGGCATGTGAATGTGGTCTCCTGAACTCACTGTCACCTTATTTCAGGTGGGTAAGAAACACAATGGGTGGAAACAGCAGGGCCAAGTATGCTGCCTTGATATCTGGACTCCATACGCTGGCTGCACCAGTTTGCCAGCACCAATGCACAACTCCTACACTGTGCTGTTGTGCCAATACGGTTCTTTCCTGCTGTGATGAGAGCAATGTCAGACGTTCAAAATGAGGTTTCAAAAGTATTTTAATCATGAAAATAGGGAGGGGAATATCTTATACAGAAGCATGTTTAAACATTGTCTGTTGAGAGTTGGTTGTGGGGAGGGAGGATTTTCTTTGACCCACTTTAGGCACAGCATTAGAAGCAAAGGGTGTGTCATAGTTCTTGATGAAAGAGGCACCTGCCGCTTCTGTCTGGGGAACAGCACATTATTTCCACCTGCTTTTCTGCCAGAGAAATAAAAAGTACGAGGCTCTCTGGCTGATAAATGAAAACAGCTAAATTAATTCATTGCCTGGAGTGATTTGAATGTCACAGCATGTCTGTTATTATCATTATGTGAAGTATCTGCTCCCTTTAGGACTGAGCTCTGGTTAGCCACTGCTCAATGGAAGCCGTGCTGTGCAAGTCACTCAGACCAGTGAAGATGATCAAGAGATCAGGAGAGCGAGACACTCTTCTCCAAAGCAACTCCTAGTGCCCTGTGATGACTCGCCTCACACTTGGAGTGGCAGTGCTGTAAAAACTAGCTGCAAGCCAAAATAGCTCACCATGTATGAGCCAAAATAGCTCACCATGCTGGAGATGCTTCCTGCTGACAAGCCTATGCTTTAGGTTAAACATTATAATAAATCCCATTGGAGCAGCTCTGCAATGAAACAGACGAGCCGTTCATTTGTCCAAGAGCATGTCAGGTGCAAGGGCCTGTGTGTTCTGTCTCTGCCCCTCCACCACTGACCTTGCTTACAGGGTTCCTCCCTGCGTTCAGGAACCCTGATCACAGAGTTTTCCAGATCTCACCGAGGCTTGTCAGCATTTTCAAGTGAATGTACTTTCAAGGCCCGTTCAGACCTTGCCATTTAATGCAGCGAAGTCAGGAACAGACGGTCTGGGGTGCATAGCCTTGTGCCTCCAACATAATATCTGAATGGAGCTAGGCTGACAGGGTGAAACTTCATGGGATGTTTCCAGAATGGATGGGCATCTGTTGGGAATGGTTTAGGAATGGAGGCTCTGGTGACTCACAGCTGTTCCATTCTGTGATGCAGAAGCCACCATTCGATGGTGCTGTGAGGGAGCCTCATGCCCTCCCAAGGGATTCAAAGGCATGCAAATACGGAGTTGGGTAAATTGACTTTCTGTGAATGGGTGCTGGCATCCGTCTCGGGTGTCAATGGAGGAATGCAACTTTGTGGGTGAGGTGAAGCTGTTGGAAGGTTGCAGTGCCTGTTGTGGCTGTAGAGACCGATGCAGGCGAGACATGTTTTGTTGCATCTGGGGCAGATGAAGGCATCCAGGTGTGTTGCTGCAGATGCACCATGGCACTTCTTCTCTCTTCACTCCTCACAGCAGCCATTCCTCCTCTGGACACTGCTATGGATACATGACTTGACTGCTTGTCTCTAGGCACTGTGGTTGTCTGCAAGGGATTCCCACACGATGTTGCCAACTTTCATGTCATGTTTGCAGACATCTTTGTAACACAGAGTTGGTTTGCCAACTGGCCTGGTGCTGGAAGCCAGCTCCCCGTAGAACATGTCCTTGGGGAACCCTGAGCCAGAATCTAACTCATGCTACCCCAGGATAAAAAACATGGATCAGAACATTGCTTAATATCCTTGTTTGTAACCAGAAATTAACCACATTTGTGTAGTTTCCTATACAGTAGTTTAACACAGCCTAGAAGCATTTTATTATGGTGTGTACAAGAAGGGAAGAAGTGTGCAAAACATTACTTATTTTTGGTTTAAAAGAGGATGGTTTATTAGTATGCCATGTCTGAACCGGGCCAGTGACTTGCTCTAGATCACCAAATGAGCTTCAAGTACACATTCATTTCTAAATAAAATAAAAAATTCCTTCCAGTAGCACCTTAGAGACCAACTAAGTTTGTTCTTGGTATGAGCTTTCGTGTAACATTCATTTCTGTTTCTCTCATGCACACAATCACACACTGCTTCCATTGACTGCACATATTAGCTTCAGGTTAACACATCATGTCAGCCTAACCCACCTCACTGTTGGAAACAAAAAACATAACCCAATGAAAGTTCAATTCTTCACCCAAGTCAGTGTGCTACACAGAAAGCACTCATTTCTATCTATGATCACACACACACACACAAACACAGAGAGAGAGAGAGAGAGAGAGAGAGAAATCCTAAAGCACTGAGAGATTTTAAAAGCAAGTCCAGACAACTTGCAGCAACTTATCCGCAGGCTACACAGCATTACAAATATGCCCCATAAGATACACAGTGTGCATTCATAAAACTGCCTCAGTATATACTGATACTATTCAATTTGCAATTTATATTTAGTTTGAAAAGTGGTACAGGGGCATAGCCCTGAAGTAGCTGTTTTTCAAGAAAACCAGGAAAACTGCACCACATAAAAATGACTATTGCTTAAATGATAATCCCAGGATACAGTTCAGCTGGGAAGGCAAATAGCTTTCTTGAGGACAAAGTCTCAATATCATCATTTTTTTGGGGGGGGGGGAAGGGAGGATTTTGTAGAGCCTTGTTAGTTGATGAAAGACAAAAGAAGCCTTTCTGATATACTCCTGTTCTCTTATGAATATTAATCTATGAATCAACTTTCACAGAAGTCTCAAGGCATTTATAACAATGCAATAAAAACAACTAAAATAGGTTTTAAAGCAACATAAAAATCAAGATAGATTTAAAAAGCATTGGTGGGACTAGATGATCCTTCCAATTCTATGATTCACCAGAGAGCCTCACCAGCAGAAACCCTGCAGGAAGACAGCTGCTTGTGCAATGGGACTTTCTTCCCTGTCCTTCCCCCATGCACACCCTGAAATTGGCTTGGGTGGGGCGGGAGAATCTCTGGAACAGTGTGTGGGAGGAAGAGAGGCGGTATCATTTCACATGGCAAGTTAAAATGCTTGTACATTTGAAGTGTTTGTCATAGTGTGATGCTAAATCCCACCATACACATATAAACAACCAAGGCAGAGACCTACTCCTTCCCTCCCTGTCCTCCAGCTAGAAAAAGCCTGTTGAACCAAAGATGCCTTTAATTATTTCCAGAAATTAAAAACAGTGAGCACCTGTTGCATCTCAACAGGAATGCTGTCCCACAAAAACGGGGGCAGCCACAATGAAAGCCCTGGCCTAAGTTGCTGTGGAGTGGGCTTCTGATACTCTAGGGCCTTCAAGGAGAAGCTGCATTCCAGAAAAGCATCCTACAGTGACCTACAG
The DNA here is from genome assembly GCF_009819535.1 of Lacerta agilis. NCBI lineage: Eukaryota > Metazoa > Chordata > Lepidosauria > Squamata > Lacertidae > Lacerta > Lacerta agilis. Next base: position 41,433,597 of record NC_046313.1, on the reverse strand, counting down.
AAGCTGCAAGGTCACTAAGTGCCATCAGGACCAAACACGGAAGTTGCCCTCCCCTGTTGCTTCTTTTTCCCCCAAGCACCAGTGCCATTTGGGCATTCAGTGATCAAAGGTCAGAATATGTTTCTTAGCCTTCTTCGCTATACAAACAAAAGGACTCTACAAATCCAAACAGATAAAAGAAAGAACAAATAAAATGCAAACCAATTTATGCTATAAAATAAGTGGTGTGACTTCCGCAAAGGGAAAGAGCCAGACCTTTATTTTCCCCTTGCAAGAAATGGTTGAAAGTAACAAGAGTTTAGAAGAGAAGTGGGAAATGCTATGTCTGAAAAATAGGGGGAATCAGTGGAAAATTATTGAGTAGACTACAAATAAAGAAATTGGGAATGAAAGGAAGAGGGGCTGTAGAAGAAAGGCGTGTTAACTAGTTACATAGAAGCCCAATGACCTCTTATGTAGTGAAATGGCTGAGGGTGATATACCACACAATAAGCCCCCATTTCCTTTGTATGGCTATTAGGCCCCTTAAATGCTACCCTAGCTGAGTGGAATTGCTCTCCATGGCCCAACCACATGCACAGCAGGGGACAAAAACAGAGTCCCAAACATAAGATTTATGTGCAGTGCTAGGAGAGGGGAGCTATCAATTCATTTAGGGTAGAAGAAGCACACTATTGGCCCTTGTCCACCCAGGATGAGTTATTCAAATGCTACCTTCACCACAGTAATGGGAAAATGGCTCCCATGTGGCTAGGTTAACTTTAAAGGGATTCAGTTTCTGCCTCCAAAATGGTGTTTTTGTTATTTAGCTGTGCTTCACTCTGAGGTCCCAAGGTGGATTACCACAATTTAAAATACAATATTAAAAAATGGTTTAGCAGCAGTTTACTATCACAATAATCGAGTGGGTCCTAAAATATACATCTTAGGTGTGAACATCCGGAGTAAAAAGGTGTGTCTTCACCATTCACTGAAAACTGTATAGTGAAGAAGGGTAGCACCACATAGTGGACACTGCAACAATCCAATATGGAAGTTACTAGAGTATGGAGTCCAGTGGTTAAATCATTTCTGTCCCAAAGGGGCTGTAGATGGTGAACCAACCAGAGGTGGGGGAGAAAAGAACTTCTCGCCCCCGAAGCAATCCGAGTCTCCTGTAACAGTGTTGGATTCAAGCTGCATCTTTTTCCTTCCAGGGGACTGCTACCCCATCCAGAACAGGCCACCTCCCCACCTCCTGAACATGAGAATTCGGGATGCATAACACTTCTGTCTTTTCACTGCCTCTGAGCACCGGTCTAATAGCTCAACCACATTTCCCAATTCCAATGGAACAGAGAGACAGAGCTGGGCGTCACCTGCATACTGATGGCTCTTTACGCCAAATCTCATGATGGCAGTTCCCAACAGCTTCAGACAGATGTTAAGTAGCAAGGGGGACAAGATGGAACTTTGCACTTCTCTGGGTGTCTCAACCCAATCTGAGCAACACCTAGACTTCCTAGATTCTGCCCAGGCATTGGCCTTTGTCTGAACCCAGTGCACAGCCATATAGAAAACTATATTCCTCTTCTATTGTAAGGCAGGTAGGCCTAGTTTTTTTTTTTTTTAAAGACGTAATGGGAGGGCAATCAATCCAGACATGTGCAATAAATGCTTCAGTGTAGTTTTCCAGAGGTGAATGACACTCCTCAGTCACTAAGAATCATACAGCACATCAAATAAAGGTGTCTTAAGTTTCATACGTTACCATAGAAACTATGACAAAATTTCTAATGCACATGGAAAGTGTTTAATTTTATATTTTTCTTTTTGCCTTCATGGTTGACAGGGAGCATTGCCTCCCACCATTCATAAGATATCAGACTGACCAATTCTAAAGACAGATCTTCCCACTTAATCCTGACCACACTGTGCCACAATCAGACACTGGATACACAGCAGAAAATTATTGCAGGGCAAATAGCTCTAGATCATTCATGCTTGTTTTGAGCCAATCTAAACTGAAGTTGTACTATCCTTGTAGGTGGGACAAATTTGAGATGCAATTTTCCTCAATTTTTTAGTAACTTGAAAATGCGAGAGAAAAGAATTTCTTTCAGAAATTGGAAGACAGTTCTGTTTTCATATTTCTGATGGAGTTCTAATGCGGTGATGGATAATGTAGATCTCTGGCATAAAAGAGACACTTCTTCTCTCACTCACTTCCTGATTTGCAATAAGCATGGTTTGTTATTTGGTCTGAAGTTGGCAAATTAGGTTACTGTAAACCATTGTTCGGACGCCGGTGGCACTGTGGTCTAAACCACAAAGACTAGGGCTTGCAGATCAGAAGGTTGGCAGTTAGAATCCCCGTGACGGGGTGAGCTCCCATTGCTCGGTACCTGCTCCTGCCCACCTAGCAGTTCGAAAGCATGTCAAAGTGCAAGTAGATAAATAGGTACCGCTCCGGCGGGAAGGTAAACGGCGTTTCCGTGCACTGCTCTGGTTCACCAGAAGTGGCTTAGTCATGCTGGCCACATGATCCGGAAGCTGTCTGCGGACAAACGTCAGCTCCCTCAGCCTATAGAGCGAGATGAGCGCCGCAACCCCAGAGTCGTCCGCGATTGGACCTAACGGTCAAGGGTACCTTTACCTTTTTAAACCATTGTTCACCTCAAAGCCAGAATGGGAAACCCACTTCACAGTGTGGTTTCCAGTTCTGTATGGAGGCAAATTATTTTGGGCATTAAATATCATTTGCCCTGTTTGGATGTATTGAAAAAGGATTGTATCCAATTTAAGGGTAGGCAACACATTCCGTCAGTGCAAGGATTTCCACTTGTATAATAGAACTTTCCCCTCTCTCCTCCCATTGTGTATACCCTAAATCCCTGGAGCAGATTTGGGGGGAAGATGTAGGGTGCATGTGGGGAAAGGAGAAGGAAGAAACCTACAATGCAGAAATTGTTGAAATGACAGAATGCATTGGTTGGATACTGCCCTTGCTATGGTTATTAAGCACCAGGAAGTGAGGGAGAAAACTGGAGCACATATGGGGAGATGGGAGGTAGAGAAGCAAACATTTGAGCATAAGGCCTTCCTGGCCTAAGCATGGCTTAGCTACGATGCCTGCTCTGGGCTACTGTTTCCACTCATGTTATCTTTGGAATAGTATAATAAGAGTAATGAATAAACCAAGAAACCAGGAAATGAACTACAAAAAAACCCCTGCTCTGATGTGGTTGACAACAATTTCAACAACTCACATTTTTCCAATACGTCCTACACAATTAACACTATTATTTTTCAAAAGATTGAGGTGTAAGGTTGTAGTACGTTATGAAAACAACAATTCTCCCCTTTTATCTAAAATAAGAGATATTATTGCTAGAATTTTACAAAGCAATCATGCACAGAAACCAGGAAACACGCTGTCATCAGGCAGTCTCTGAATTTGTCCCCTTTCACCGAATGCACTGCTTTTACTAACACAAGAAATCCTTAAGAAGAACACTTCCCTTCCAAGTTATTTTGAAACTAGAAATGTTTGTGTTTATGAATTACAGATCAATTTTTAGCCAACTATTCTCTGGCAAAAGTCTGAGTGCGCAGAGGGACATTTCAGTCCCCTCCAGATACAGTTTTTATTGTGCATTCATGGTAAGTTATGATGACCATGCTATTGGAGTGGTCATACATGGTCCCACTTTCAATATTGTTTGTACCAGCAAAAGTATCGAGGCCATACTGCTTCATTTCCAGTCAGTGCACACCCTGTAACTTCCTGCTGAAATTCCATAACTTTTCATACCACAAACATTCTGGGCATTTTTTTGCCCCACTTTTGTTTTGCTATATTATTGGGAAAGCATTGTAGAACTAATAAAGCAGAATAAACACATCATTAATACACTATTATTGCATCAAGAACATGTTACAGAATCCACCCACAATAAGGACCCGCAAATAGTTATTCAAACAAAAAGACAAATACGCTTTTTTATCTAATATTCCAATGCATGTTTCTGAAGCATTCCCCAAATTGAATCCAATGACTTATTTACCTTCTGTATACCAGACAGCCCATGCTATTGATCTCTTTGTCCAGTTTGAATCTCCGAAAGTCCTCCCAAGCATCCTTGATAGCTGTGATGGCCATGATCACACAGACTGGGATCACAGATATCCCAGGTTCAAATGCATTGACCACTGGCACAAAATTGAGTACTGCAATGCCCACAAAATATAAATTAGCAAATCGATGAAATTGTTCATATAGGTTTTTAGGGATAAAGGACAGAAGGGTGTATCTTGTGGTCTTGATCCTGTTGCCCACATAATGTCTGTTTGGGTTTTCTTTCCACGTGTCTTCAAAGGGCAAGTTAGAAATGACGACTCTTTTTGCTTCTTCTTTCTTTTTTCTCCTCGTCCTTCTCTCTCCAGGCTCCTCATTCTCAGAATCAGAAGCAGCACTCTGGCAGCATGGTCTTCTGAACTGAAAGATGTCCCTCAGGAATTTTATAGGGCACATTTCCTTGACATCTTCCTGCCCCTTAAAAGCCACACTTTCTTGCACAGGTTTCTGAAAATTTAAGCTTTAATCTTTAAGTAGATTCGCTGTATGGCAAAGTGCCGGGCTGAGTTTAACTAAAGCAATTGCTTTCACTTGCTTTTAGTCAACACCTGCTGGAACACTGACGTCACAAATGCACACAGGTATCACCCTCCTATAAACCGGTTTTCCAGTCATCCAAGTGAGTGATCCTGGGTCCTAGTGCTTGCTCTTTGTAGTGATGAATGAGGACTTTGTTCCTCAGATATACACTTGTATAGAAACTTCCTGAATCTCACTGTGAACAGCAGACAATGTTTCAGCCTGTTTGTCTCTTACTTGAATATTTGGGACATATTCTTAATATCACAGGTTAATATCACGCACACACACACACACACACACACATGCATGCATACAGGGCCCAAAATCAATCAAATTTCTCCACAAAGAAATTCTATGCAACAAAACTAAACTACACACAGACCAAAGCTGAATTCTACAGCCTGCATTATTTGCACAAAAAAGAACATTTGCATATTTGTGTTTACTTTTCGTAATATATTGTATTTCTTGTCACCATGAGGATTCCCAGCCTCTGGAAATGTTATTCCTTCGCATTCTGCTTCCTTCTTGTTGCTTATGTGGGTAGCCAAAAATGAAATAGTCCAGTTGGGCCTGGACCAGGAAGTGGAAAGGACGAAGAGGAGTTGAATACAGAGCTGCTGAAAACAGGTTGCATTTTTATTTTATGAATAGTTTTCTGTGGTGTGGTGTTAGGAGGGCAGGGGCCAAAGCATTGTAGCACTTGTAAAAGACCCCAAAAAGACAGAGAACAATGCAACCTTCCTTAGCTATTGATGTGAGGCACACTTCCAGTTACATGACTGTTCCAGTTATAGCCCAAAGCTCCTGAAACTTCTTAAGGAGTCCTCACAAATAGTTTTCCATTTCCTCAATGTTCATTGGCAGTTGTAAAAGCATATACAGTGGTACTTCTGGTTACGAACGCTTCTGGTTATGAACACCGCTAACCTGGAAGTAGCTGCTCCTAGCTGCAAACTTTGCCCCAGGATGCAAATGAAAATCGTGCACTGGAGGCCCCATTAGCGAAAGCGCGCCTCAGGATAAGAATGGTTTCAGCTTAAGAACGGACCTCTGGAACGAATTAAGTTTGTAACCAGAGGTACCACTGTACAGATCTAAGGTAAACAGTAAAGGGACTGGCCGAGGGAGCCGGTGTACAGCTTCCGGGTCATGTGGCCAGCATGACTAAGCCGCTTCTGACGAACCAGAGCAGTGCACGGAAACACCGTTTACCTTCCCGCCGGAGTGGTACCTATTTATCTACTTGCACTTTGATGTGCTTTTGAACTGTTAGGTTGGCAGCAGCAGGGACCGAGCAATGGGAGCTCACCCCGTCGCGCGGATTCGAACCGCCGACCTTCTGGTCGTCAAGCCCTAGGCTCTGTGGTTTAACCCACAGCTCCACCTATCTAGTGATAAGCAAATACTACATGGTTTGATATGAATTAGGATCAGAAAATCCATATAAAATAGAATATAGTATAGCTTAGTTAATTCTGAGCCCAAGTCTCAATATTTAGAAATGCAGCAAAACCCAAATATCCTCCTGAAAGTCTTCTAATCCCACATTGTGATTAGGGATGGACAAAACTGTGAAGGTTGGGTCTCAGTTAAGTTTCTCATTTTTTTAAATCTTAAATTCAGTTTTCCACATTTCCATAGCAATTTGTGGTTTGTAAAAGAGATCCTCATGAAAATTCACCAGCCTTTCATTGCAATTTTCTCCTAATAAACAGATTTCCATATGCAATTTTGCCTAAGATACAGTTTTGCAAGCCATTTCCCCTAATAAAGAGCACTTTTGTGTGCTACTTTCACTAATATGTGTGCTTTTATGCACATTTTCCCCTAACAGATGCACAATGGGTGGTATTCAGTGCAGCTTTACTTAAATTAGATCCATTGAAATTAATGAGAAAGGTTACATTAGGTCCATTAATTTCAGTGGGTTTATTCTGAGTAAAACATACAGTAGTTGACCACCACCCATTCCTTGTCTGGATAACTTCATTACAAAATTCAGAAAAGTATTAAGTTTGAAGGATAGCAGTATTCCGGTTTGCATTTTGGTTCACAAAGTGCAAATTAGGCAGTTTCTCATTAAAACACAAAGTGCCACTTGTTGGAATGCTGTAACGGCGTTACAGGAATCAGAGACCCTAGGAAATAGAATTCCTCCCTGGTGCCTAATTGCTTTGTATGGCCATAAGAACATGAGAAGAGCCTTCTGGATCAGAATGATGACTCATCTAGTCCAGCATCCTGTTCTCACAGTGGCCAAGCAGATTTCTCCTGTAAACGGGAGCACAAGAGCACTCTTGGTGGACACTAGGTGCATTGGAAGCTACATATCCCTTTTGTCAACAGCAACAAAAATACACAACTTCATGGAGTTATAAGTGTCTCCTGCAGAAGCATGCAGACTGGTCGTTGCAGTCTGGCAGGAATTCAAGTAATCCCAGCATAACACTAGAATGGTTTTCTAATATGTTTACTGAAATAAATATTTAAGATGCCATCTAGAGCCAGAAGCAGGATTTCAACATTAATCTTAAAGCAGAAATCACCTACTACAGAATATGATTGCCAGTTCTTTAATTGTAGTGCTGGAACGGAGATATGGAGCGTACCGGTAATTTAATGAAGCAGAAGAAGGCTTACCTATTGTATGCTTTAGTTTTGGAAGAATTGATCCGCTGATCAAACCTGTATCTCTTAAAATCTTCAGCACCATCTTTAATTGCGATAACTAAAAGCACAGCAACTAAAGGTAGCATTGTGATCTCCCTGTGGAAGACTTCCAGCTGTGGGAACCAGTTGATGATCACCAAGAACAGGAAATAGACATTGGCCAGCCTAAAAAAATGGTATACCATTAAAAGAGGTTGATAATTTTACATTTGATTTCCACTTCCTAATTTGGTTCTTTTTGGGTAATTAACAACAACAGGAAAAGTCTGAAACACTAATTCATGGGTAGGCAAACTAAGTCTCGGGGGCCGGATTCGGCCAAATCGCCTTCTAAATCTGGCCTGCGGATGGTCCGGGAATCAGCGTGTTTTTACATAAGTAGAAGGTGTCCTTTTATTTAAAATGCATCTCTGAGTTATTTGTGGGGCATAGGAATTCGTTCCTCCCCCCCCCCAAATATAGTTCGCCCCCTACAAGGTCTGAGGAAAAGTGGACCGGCCCCCTGCTGAAAAAGTTTGCTGACCCCTGCATTGGATCAATTAGCTTCTTGAGATGCCCACCCCCTCAAGGGCTGCAAGCTGCTGGACTTCACTAAAGAACGGTCTGCCAAGGACAAAGGAGATGCTTAATCTCCCCATATGAGGCCACTCCTTGTTCAATCGAAATAGAAAATCAAGTTGAGACCATGATCTGAAGTATATGTGGGCTAGTGGCGCTGTGGGTTAAACCACAGAGTCTAGGGCTTGCCGATCAGAAGGTCGGCGGTTCGAATCCCTGCAACGGGGTGAGCTCCTGTTGTTTGGTCCCAGCTCCTGCCCACCTAGCAGTTCGAAAGCACATCAAAGTGCAAGTAGATAAATAGGTACCGCTCCAGCGGGAAGGTAAACGGCGTTTCCGTGCGCTGCTCTGGTTCGCCAGAAAGCAGCTTTGTCATGCTGGCCACATGACCCGGAAGCTGTCTGCGGACAAACGCCGGCTCCCTTGGCCTATAGAGCGAGATGAGCGCCGCAACCCCAGAGTCGGACACGACTGGACCTAATGGTCAGGGGTCCCTTTACCTTTACCTTTAATGTATTGGGTTAGTCTCTTGGTTATTATGGCAGCCATGAAATACGGGGCTTTACCCTATCAGAAAGATCTCAACACTAATTCTATGTCACCTCAAGAAGCTCAGTTACGGAATTTGCCATGCAGTGCACTAAGTAGAAATCCCAACCCATTCCTAGATCCCAAAACCCACAACACACATGCTACATATGTGGTCTGTCACCACATTTTTATATACTATATATTCATATACTAGGGGAACATGATGACAGAAGCCAAATTTCTATTTATCCAAGTGATTAGACCTCCACCTGCAAATTCTCTATTAGTGGTCCATAGCTGTGATAGGAATGGAACTCCTGCTTCATCCAACCATATCTCTATAATATATGCCAGACAAGGATCTTTATCCAGGATTCAGTTATGGATGAGTATAGTTTTTTCTGTTGTTGTAGCTGATTAGCATTAAACATTTGACATAGTGGACTGTAGTCTTTGCCACAATATATTTAAGTTGCCATTGGACTCTATTGATATTAATGTTGTAGGTGTTTGGCTGTATCGAATATGGTATATTTTGTGTATATTTTTTTCAAGCTAACCTGACTGAACCCTATGAGAATTGGAATGTTAAATTCTGTTAAATTCTACAGTGCACTACACTGATTGAGTTTTCAGATTTAACTACTGTAGGTTAGACTTTTTTAAATCAAACTACCCCCACCTAACACTTTTTTTGCTTTGCTTTACTGTTCTAGCATTTCTTCTGAATGACTTTCCATCCCTGAAAATATATGCAAAACATTTTTTTATCTATATAGTTGTGGTGTGTATACTAATACCTGTGAAACTGCTCAAAGAGATTTTGAGGTATAAAAGTCAGCAAAGTGTACTTGGTGGTCCGTATCCCATTTCCAGAATAAACTCGACAGACTTTCTCTGATTCCTTTTGAAATCTCTCATTACTGGGAAATACAACTCTCCATTTGTCCAAGACGTATTTCTCCCTCTCTTTGTCAGCTGACAGCAGAGGTGCTGATTCCAGCTGAGTCTGGGAGACCTCTTCTACGGACCACCGAGACTGCCAACGATACCAAGCAGAGTCTACTGACAGAGCCATTTTCACCTATGGAATTGCCTGAAAGAAAAACACATAACAAGGGCTGAAAACCAATTCCAGTTTGGGAGGAAATGCATTTCTTGCTAGTGAAGCTTAAGGGCAGTAAATGAACATCTCAAGTTAATGTACTGGCTGCCTGAATTTCAAATATTGTGTTTCCAGAACAAATTGCATAGGCTAACAAGTACAATAAAAATACTTTGAGAAGAGAAAGAACAAACTGCTTAACTGTTTGGAATAAATCACAGTTTTGTTGTTAAAATGCATACAGGGGTTCTTGCAATATCCATACACAGATCATTTCATACAAACGGAGTGGGAAGGTGATGCCAACATACAGTGAACTGAGTCACAGCAGATGTCAAAATGTTACAATATGAAAACCAGGGGGAAAGGATGTCTGGCATGCTGTGGAATGAAATATGCATGTAGTTGTTTATTAGATCAAAGTCTAATAAACTGCATGCTTCCTCAGTGCTGGAAGTGATCACAACTAGTGGAGGGAAGAAACCTAGAAGAAAGCGCAAAGCAGCAAACAATTCTAGAATCCAGCCTATGGTCTAATTCTAAAATAATAATTTAAAAATCTACTTCAGTTCAGGCACTAAAGCCACTTACAAAATGACTTATGTGCCCAAAAAGCATTGAAACTGCAAGCAAAGGCATGTCCTTTAACCCTACACCATGTAAGCCAGAGGTTGCCAACCTGGTGCCCATGGGGGCCGTGGTGTGCTCAAGGTCTTCCTCTGGTCACTGTGAAGTGTCTGAGCCTCCCAACACACTGCCCCCTTGGTCAGGAAGTGGTGGTGGAGGTTATGTTTTTCTCCCCTGAAAAATTGTAGTCTGTTCCTTATGCTGAATGTGGAAATGAAAGGGTCTGAAATCACCAGAGCCACCAATTCTGAAGACTTGGTGCTGTTTCATTGCTTCCTGCAATTATGTTATTGCCAGAAGTGGCTACTACTCATTATAACCCAATGGAACATTCATGTTTGGGGAGGTAGTATTGGAAGCGGGAAGCTGAGTCTGAGAGGATAGCCATCACCTTCATGCTATCCCTGCGAGCTGTTTGAGGTGCTCAGTCAGGCTGCACAAAGCACAGGCACCCTGCTGTCTTGAGAAAGACCAATAAAAGCAGTGAAAATATCAGGATGCACACCCAAGCGAAATAAATCAGTGTTTTGCATTTTAAATTAAACATTCTTGTTTTCCCACCTCCTTAAGCAGGAGGCAGAGCTGGCCAAACATACTGAGATGTGTCTGAACTGAAGGGCAACCCAGTCAGATGGGCAGGGTACAAATAATAATAATAATAATATAATAATAATAATAATAATAATAATAATAATAATTATTATTATTATTATTATTATTATTATTATTATGGCAAAGGAAGACAGGAAAAGCTGGCTAGGCCTAGACTTCCTTTTTTTTACTTCAGCAAGCCTCCCCAGTCATAGTCATAGTTATTTATGCTTATCTTTAAATTTTTGTTGATTTTATCTGTTATACCCATTATTCTGTTGTTGTTGTTGTTGATGATGATTTTTTTATTACCTGCCTTTCATCCCAAGGTCCCAGGACAGTAATTCACAGCACAGTTTAAAATAGTTTTAAAACATACATTTTTTTTTTAAAAGAGTGGGTTTAAAGTGTTAATGAATTTTAGTTTTCTAAAGTTCCCCTTCTGGGTTGTTTGATTTGTGAAGTGTCACACTAAGTTGCCTGCCATAGGTATACTAACTTCAAAGATTGTCCTTTAACTAAAAGAAATAATTAATTTCCATTTTCACACCCCATGTTCATTAAGTATCTCAGTTACCAGACTGAAACTTTCTCATTAGCTAATTTTGACCACATCAGACTGGCCAGTGTCCAGCTGTGCTCTATGTTCCAAATCTCTACTGCCTATAAATTAATCAGCCAGGTTATTATAATATGGTCTCAAAGGCCTTAAAGGGATTTTCAATTAGATAATGTTATTACAGTCTTAACTCACCTTGTTCTGAAATTGTTTTCAGTGAATTTTCATCCTGACAAAATTACTTGCATCCCAAAGCGTTCAGTCGGAAGAGACCTTTCACAAGTAGGTATCATCACAAAGCTTCCAGCTAAAGTAATGCAAAGGAGACAATTGAGATCAGAATGTGTTATGCAAGGCATTTTCAGAGGCTTGAGGAAATATTAATGGTCCAAAGCCCTGGAAAGTCTCTGTTAGAGTAACTGCTTTAATGTAGGTCACAAATTATAACGAAGGGTACATTATAAGATGGGGTGGAAATAATCAGACTATTGTGGAGAAGTGGGTAGCACATCCATTGTAACAGGTATGATTTCCAGGCTGTTAAGTTGCCTGTGTCTGCCATGTGTAAAATATAAGCTGGGATTTGCAAAACCATTGGTGAACTATTAGTGGTGTCTCTGATACAGCTAGGGGTCTAACTGTATGTTATGTTAAATGTGTCTCAGGAAGTGTTTTATCCCTTTTATGTTATTATTCTCAGTGATTTTTTTTCTGGGGGTACGCAAGGGTACGCAGTACAGTCAAACCTCGGTTGTCGAATGTAATCTGTTCTGGAAGCCCGTTTGGCTTCCGAAATGTTCAACAACCGAGGCGCAGCTTCTGATTGGTTACAAGAGCTTCCTGCACTCAAGAGGAAACTACATCAGATGTTCAGCTTCCAAAAAACATTCAAAAACCAGAACATTTACTTCCGGGTTTTTGGCGTTCGGGAGCCGAAACGTACAATAATGGAGGTGTTTGGGAACCGAGGTTTGACTGCACCTTTTTTCTCCTAGAAGAAAAGCACTGATTATTATCATTATTATGGCAATTCATTCAAAGAGACTTACAAGCACAATAGAAAAAATTTAAACCAACTGCCAACTCCCAAGGATGTAGCGGCAATTTTCATTGGGGACACAGCACATGGGGAAGAGAGGCTTAACCTTTCTCTCCCCTGTCACAAAGCTGAGGTAACTCTCCAATCAGAGCACCCCCCCTCACCATGGGAGGTAAGAAAAGCAGTGCCACTCTGCCATGTGCTATTGCCTGCCACTATGATACATGTCCTTGGAAGGACATGTCTTTACGTTTTAGGAGCACAGTTTAAAAGCTTGAGTGTACACCATAAACAAAACATAAAGTGCAAAGCTGCCTTTATATGATATTTGGCTGAGATAAACTGCCTCAACAAACATGCCTCGGTAAGAACTTGCTTCTCTAATAAAGAGTTTTAAAATGTCCCATCTTCTCCAGCAGTCAAAGGTGTGTTTCACCCATCGTGATTCATTTATGACTTTTGCTGCACTTGTTGTCACATGACTGAAACTCGCACACCTGTTCATTATAGCCTGCCCAACATATACAACACTCAATTGGGGATTATTGTAGCCACCTATTAAATGGGCCATTTTTAGGTATTAAGATTCTATTCATACTCAGTAGGGAATATTGCTTGCAAACACTTATACATGTCTGTAGCTTGTCTATATCCAGCTTGTGGCTCTGAAGAAAATACTTTATTGCTCCATACAGCCCCTTTCTCTTTCCTACTAGCAGCTAAAGAAAATAAAGGGGTTCATGTTAGGTTCAATTTGCATAATTATTGTGAGCCATGAAATTTCACTTTTTGTGTGTGTGCACACATATGCACATGTACAGAAAATGGATTGCCTGGAAACAGAATTTGGAGTTTTGCTTTCCTATGTTGATATTCAGTGTTAAGTACCGTATATACTCGAGTATAAGTCGACCCAAATATAAGCCGAGGCACCTAATTTCCCTACAAAAATGTGGGAAAGCTTATTGACTCAAGTATAAGCCGGTTCACCTTTGCCACTGTGGTAGAGGAGGAATGAGCAGCCCAAAGCAGCCCTTTGGGCTGCTCCTTCCTCTTCCTCCTTTGCTGCTGTGGAGCTCACCCCGTCGCAGGGTTTCGAACCGCCATTCTTCTGATCAGCAAGCCCTAGGGCTCTGTGGTTTAACCCACAGTGCAATGTTCCCTTGTGTTATACAGAGAAGGCTGGGATCCTGTCCTGTTTAAGCAGGAGCCAGGGAAAGTGAGCACCTGTGGGGTTTTAATACTTCCTTAACTGATAGGCTTTCTGCCTTCTGGGGTCTAAAGTTTGCATTTATGTGAGCAGTTCAGGAATGGAACAAGCTGCCTGGGGAGAGTAAAGAACCACCGTTCTTGTACACTTCTTAAGGAATGGTTGACTTGAGTATAAGCCGAGGGCAGCTTTTAAAGCACAAAAAGTGTGCTGAAAAACTAGGCTTATACTCAAGTATATATGGTATACTCAAAATAGATCCACTGAAATTAATGCCCATAAATTTCAATGTGTCCACTCTGAGTATGACTATCACAGAATATCATGGGTTACAGTTTATACCTGACTACCTGGGTTACTGAATAATTAGCAAAAAATACATCTGGCACCTGAAGTGGGAGATGGTGCGCAGACTACCAATGTATCAAGGAAGAAGCTCCTCACCAACAAACCAAGCCAAAACAACACACATAGTTTCTGCATCTAATAGGGGTGTGAGCCATTCTAAGCTACAATCAATCTCTAACCAGCTATGGATTTATTTTACAATCTAAATACCCTGCCTACTAGTTTCTTCTATTAGACGTCAAGCTTTCCTGCCTGTACAAATAGCTCTCTTGAAAGCAGTTACATTTATGAACAGTTTGTGTGCTGATCACACTGCCAGCTGTCAGCAGACAAACAATCATTCACACCAAGGGAAGGAAATTGATGCGGGGGAAAAATGGCTCTCCAGCAATGTCCCCATCAATCCAAATAGAGAAAGAACCATAAAGAGTTCCTTGTAACCTAGAGCCTTATTAATGACTCCCCAGCTTTGTTTCTAAATACATAACTTCCCTAGTTTTATTTGATGACAGACATAAAGAAAATGTACCCTCAGGGGTAGCTTTAGAAACTGTGGCAGTGAGGCTGTGGTGCAAACAGATCCTGATCTAGGAGGGATATTGTTTATTCTAAACATCCATAAACAGTTTCCCCAAGGCTCCAAGGCTTGAAATTCACCCAAGTCTTGTTTTCAGGTCAGAAATAGGACACATTCCTCTCCCCATTTCTCACAGTACATCACTGCACAACAAACTTGCATATTTCCCCTAGGCTTCGATTTAAAGTACTATTGCCAGGTGTGTGTGTGTGGTTTTAGGTTTGGCATGTTATAAGCTGCTTTGGGCACAATATGGGGAGAAAGTGGCACATGAATAAATGGATGATTATGAAAACCCATGCTCATTTTCACAGTTACCATTGCATAAATTACAAGGGCAAGAGCAGGGCAAGTTATCAGCAGAACTAGGTTGGGTCAATTGGGCACACACCTAGATAGAAATGCAAAGTGGGCTTTCTAAAACTGTGTACAGTGGTACCTCTGGGTAGTCCAGAGGTCCGTTCTTAACCTGAAACCGTTCTTAACTTGAGGTACCACTTTAGCTAATGGGGCCTCCCGCTGCCGCCGCACCACGATTTTTGTTCTCATCCTGAGGTAAAGTTCTTACCCCAAGGTACTACTTCTGGGTTAGCGGAGTCTCTAACCCGAAGTGTTTGTAACCCGAGGTACCACTGTAATACATTTAATTCATACAGATAAATGGGTGAAGACAAAAAGGGAAATCGATGCCACTTCCATCGTTACTGTTGCAGTAATTACAACAGAGCAGGGCGAACTGTCGGTAGCATAATGAGGGCGGGCCAGCTGCACACACCTTAGACGAAGATGCAAATGGGCCTCCCAAGGTCATATAATGTACTGATAGTTGTTAAAATAATGTGAAGCACAGATGGTAGATGAAATTGTCAGATAGCAGCTTGGTGAGATTCTTATGAGAGCAGCGTGTCAAGCGGAGAAGTGTCTTTTATTCTCTTTATACCTGTATCCTAACACAGTAAAGCACATTTAGCTCAGTCTTGCTGGCATGGAAGGTGCCTGAGTGCCTTACCAACCAACCCCTCTTTCCAGGGAACTTTGAGAATTGTAGCTCTGTGAGGGGAATAGGAGTTGCCTAACAATTCTCAGCATCCTTAACAAACTGCAGTTCCCAGGATTTTGGTCTGATTCTGCTTCAAGTGCTATGATACTGTTTTAAATACATAGTGCAGATTGGGCCTATAACGTGGGCAGGTGAAGAGAGAAGGCCTAGAGCTGATGTCCCCAATGAAGTACTCATATGAAAGCCTCCCCCAGCCCCTGTCATAGCTGTCAACTTTTCCCTTTTCTTGTGAGGAATCCTATTCGGAATAAGGGAATTTCCCTTAAAAAAGGGAAAAGTTGACAGCTATGGCCCCTGTGAAGCCTTTGTTTGCTTTGTTTCCTACCCTTCTCTCTGGTTTTTTTTATATGTTTTTGTTTTCCCCTGCCCTCAAGGGGTGGATCGGTAAGTTCCCCACTCTCTTCTGTTTATGTTCATCATCCTTCTCCAATGTTTTCCCCCCTCCTCTTGGGGGTGGTGGCTTTTCCCACTCTTCCTGGGGAGTTAGTATTTGTTTTCCCAGCCCTCATTTCTGGAGTCCATGGTGTTTGTTTGTTTGTTTGTTTGTTTTTCTTCCTTCTGGCTTGCCTCCCTTCCTTTTAGTGTTCAAGAAACACACATACACAGAGTGTAAGCAAGCAGGGAATACTCCCAAGAATTGTGACAGGGGGTGTCTCCCATGGCAGCCATTTTGTGGTAGTTCTCATGGCACTTTTGAAAATTCCAGCTGTATCCATTGCTCAGAAAAGTTGGGGACACCTGGCCAATGGTTTGGTTTTTTTAAAAAGCACCATGGTTGGGTTGTGAAGAAACTTATGCAAGATATTGCTACTTTCCCACCACAAGAATGACCCCAAATATTGCCACAAATAACTGAAGTTGGTCACTTGCAGCCTGCAAACAGCATTGTTTGGGGACATTTTGCCTCAGTTTAAATAACTAGTTCCATCACTGCAGACAGATATAGCAGGGCTAAAGAAAACATGGCCATAATGTTGTGAGAATAATTCATACCAATCCAAAGTCACCTCTGTATATTTCTGCTTTTGCTGCGTTAAGCATTTCCATGTTTGTAAACCACTGAACTTCAAAGTTTGCTGCAGGGGATGCTACAGGGTGTTCCTTGTTTCAATGTGTAACATGACGGAAGATGGTGCTCTGGTTCCAAAAAACACAGCAAACCATACCAAAAAGGACATTTTAGACAATAGAGAACCTTCCCAACATACAAATCATGCCCCCTTTTATCCATGCCTACAAGCTTTACATGTAACTGGAATAAAAGTCAATATGGATATTCGGTCACAGATGCTTGAATTTTTACATGCTTCAAGAATCATAGTTGTTTCCAACTATGTGCGTTTTATTATGGTGTTGTAAGGTTGTCCTAGTTTGAAGAGTGTATGAATTTCTATTTTTAACTCACCATAACTTTCCATAAAATGCAGAGCAACCCTGTCCATGATTATTCAGAAGTGTTCAATGGTCTTACTCGTAACTACAGTAAAGCAAGTCAAAGATAGGTCTGTCTTCATAGGTACAGTCTTCAATTCTACTTCAATATTATGAGCTACATCATCCCTCATATATAGGGACTTAGCAAGAATAAAGTAGCCTGGTTTAAAATGAAGTGCTGTTTTCAAGAGGATGACCCCACAAAAGTGGAAGGCCTGGATGCAACCAGATAGAGTTCGCTGATCTCATGACCTATTGACCCCTGCAGCCAATGAGAAAGTGACATATAAAAAGAGAAAATCTATGTGGTAGGGCTTTCTTGACCTGTCTGGGGATTGAAAAGGCATGTGGAATATCTGATCAGCTGGGAAAGTTGTCAATGACTTTAAGGAAAGAACTCCCCCCTGTCCCCCTCCCCCACTGCTCCCCCCCCCCCATTACGCTATTTTAATCTATTTGTTAATGTAGTTAAAAATGGCTTATGTTAATTGGGGCATTTTTAAGTTTGGGGTCCTGGGACAATGGAAAGATATTCAAGGGTGGGAGCAGCAGTTTTGTGGGAAAGGGTTAGATGAGCAGAGGAAGTGAACAATTGCATTCACTCCTGACAAAAATGTTTCAGAATATGAGTCCTTTTATTGGATTGTATTTTTTTAAAAAAAAATACTTCAGATTTTAAAAACTGAATAAAAGAAGAAGGATGTGCATGTCAATGGCTATCAGCTGTGAACTCCCTGATCAGAGGCAATATACCTCTGAGTAACAGATGGTGGGAAGGAACGCACAACAAGCGATAGTCTGTTTCCACACTGGCTGTCTACAGTTGGCAAACCAATGGTCCTTAACTTGACCTGACTTGATAGCTCTTCTTATATTTTTAATCCAGGATTTGATAAATGTAAATATGCATTTCTAAACAATACTCCTGCTGAAGTTTATTCATTAAGGAAGGCACTAACCTTTACCACCACTAAATGCAAAAAGCCCCTTAGCATCAACAATAAAGATGCCAATAGGTTGACCTTCCATGCTTCCCCTGTGCCCACGCCTCTCAGTAAAGAAGACCCCGAGGGATGCTTATGCAGCTGTAAGGGCTCCAGCAGGCTGACAGAGTACTTTCCCCTCTCATTTCTCATCAGCATTCACATCAGTGCTTTTGGCTAATAGACAGGCTTCTGCTTCCAGATACACAGCTAAAGATGAGCATTCGTGCCAACTGAATTAGACCTTTCAACCAGAGACGCTTGGAATCGGTACTCTTCACACATCACAGGCCATCTGAAACCTTCTGCTCATGCTGTTTCACTGCAGCAACCACATCCCATGCTCACAGAGAACAAGAACACGGGCAATAATATAGGAGAAGCAGCCATGGGCTGTTCTCTTTGCCAGGCTTATATTAAATAATGCATGCTCATCCAAGAAGCATATTTTGGCATATCCAGAGAGCCTGCTTCTAAGGATACGCTACAAAATTTGATTAAAAATATTGTTGCTTGCTTTAGTTGGGTTCTTTTTGGGGGGGTGTATTGTGGGCACATTCAATAGTAATACAAGACTAAAATTTGAGAATGGAAGGTGTGGGTCATCTGGCAACTGTCTACCTGGCCTGGAATAAGCATCCTCCCCACTTGAGTGACCAGACCAGGGCCAAATGAGGATGCAAGGCAGTCTGAGGTATCTCCTGGTCCCTTGGGATGCTGGTGGTGGTTTGGCACTGGATCTAAAGGCTGCTTGTGGAACAAGCTTAAGTGGAAGGTTCCTGACTAACGAATTTGCAGGCTGCAGCTACAAGCTGGGTCAGAAAAGGATCAAATGAAGCAATAGCCAAACCTCTGCTCCCACATAAGGTAATTTTTCCTGGTCATATTTAGGGGGGACAGGAGTCATGAAATCCGCAGAAAATGTAAACCAAATGATAACTTTTTCCTATCAACTCTGGGGACAGAATTGTTTTTCCTCCTTCTTCAGTTCACTCCATTATATTGAGATGTTCTTGAGATTACACACAGTTGTAGCTTCTGAAAGTGAAAGGCAGTTTCCATTACAGATGAAAAGTCAATTTCAGTTAGAGTTGAGCTGAAATGAGGGTGGAGGGGGTGATTTTGGTTTTGAAGAGTTCCCAATGTGTAAAACTTTTATGTCCCATTGCAAAAGGGAGTGCAAGTGTGCAGCTCCAAGACACAAAGCATGAGATCAGCTGCTCCAAAACAGAGAGGGCTGACCTTTTAGAACAGGGCCATTTCTCTTCCCTCCCTCCCATATTTTCCTCTGCATGATGTTACTCTGCATCCAAATCTGATTGGCTATGTGGCACTGTATTGTCATCACATCAGCCATGTGGGCCTGGATTGGCTGGAAATGAAATAAAGGTGGGAGGCAATGGCACCAGAGCAGCAACAAGGTGGGAAACCAAGTGTCTATAAACAGAAATGAGGCAGGACTAAGGGTGTGGGGCAGGTTGTGTAACTGCTGCACATTATGACGAAGGACAACTTTTAACATCCAAATGTTGCAGGCAGGATTCAAATCTGGCTGCTTTTGGTCAGTTTTACTTTTTTCCTCCTCGATACATTTCTGTTTTGCTCTTTGCAAATGGCATATTCACAAACTTTCTCAGTGGTGTTAATGCTTGAATTATATGCTTGGCTTGTGGCTATACTTCTGGCAGGCTTCTCTGCTGTTTGGATAGCTTCATAGTCTGCGTGCCAGCCAGACATCATAATCCTGCATAATTTGTGATAACCAGGTGGCAAACCTTCAATCTAAGCCATGTACAAGTGTAGGTGTTGCATGTGCAGGCCACCTCATTCTTTCAGCCAAGGCAGCAGATTCACACATGGGTGCAAAGCAGTGTTATTGTAGATCTCCCATCCCCAGTGAAATGAATGAGAAAGCCATTGCAGGGACAGAGGCTTCTGTTCCTTGTTTGAACCTGAATGCTTTTCTCCAGTATAAGGATATTATTCAAATGCTATGAATGGGTAAGGTTCTACTTGGACATGCAATTTCCCCATGCAGTTAGACTAACATGAGGAAGAGTGCAGATGTGCTGTCCAGTCCCACCCCTTCCAACTCTCCTTTGTGTTGAAGGTCTAATGCCTGCAATACGCAATTTAGGCTCCTGATCATGCATGATTCTACGTAAAATGCATTGTGGTGGGTTCTCAATGTACAACAGGCATCCTGCTGCAGACATTTGCCTTCCAATTTGTGGAGGCTGGTGGGGCTGGGTGACAGGGATGTTGACAGAGGAGGCAGAGAAAGATAGCATTTCTCCACCCTTCTCATCATATGAAGAATCATATGCATTCATCAGGGGAGGAATGCAGCTGGTGGAGGAGAGAGAAAGAGAGAGAGAGAGAGAGAGAGAGAGAGAGAGAGAGAGAGAGAGAGAGAGAAGAATACCATTGAGTACTAAACCTTGTGAACTGTAATTTCTTCCTTTTCAAAAGGAGCAGAAATCTTTCCAGCCTAATTTGGGGTCTCCTGGATATTCATTATCTTCCATGTTGCTTGTTGATGGCTCTGCTTTGCTCCCAAAGCAACTAGCACAGGGCTAGAGCTGCCCATTTTCCTATTACAGGGAATAAAGATCACTCGTGGTTTTATCACTTAAAACCTCCATTTCCCCGTTTTGCAGTGCGTTTGGTATAGCAACTGTAACAATATACATAAGATAAAGGCAATTATATTGCAATAATGTTTTAAAAAGCTTGATGAGTTCACCGTGGCAAATGACTTGGACTCTGTTGTCCTGACAAATTTAGTCGAGAGAACGCTGGGGAATGAGGATGTAAAAAATATTTGACCAAAAGAGGGCAGAGGAGCATTGTACAGAGTGAGGAAATGCAGAGACACATAATCAGCCTAGTTACTTGGGTTTTTATTGTGGCACCTGGAGCACATAGGATTTTATTTTTTTATTTTTTACTTTTGCACCAGAAAATATTACACAAATAGTTGGTTCATTGGGTTTCCAAGGTTATGGTAGTTTGCAATGAATTACTGCTGGCACTGTAGTTTGGAAAACACACACACACAAAAAAAACTTGAATAAAGAAAGCATTAAAACACAGAGTATGAAGGGGGAAAGGATCTGTTCCGTATGGTAACAAAATCCTGTCATCTTGTATGTGCATAATCATATCCCATGTACACGATTCCCCCCTAAAATACCAATACTGCTAGCCTGGAAAAGAGAACAATGTATTAACATGGCTGTAGCCTTCATCCCAGAAAATGTTGCTTTCTTTTATCAGGGTTTTAGGGTTACACACATTTTGAACTCGTCAGCCTTGAAAACATTCTTTTAATTATCTGCTTATGTTGGGGTGGGGACTTCATTTTCATTCCTGATACTATTTAGATGATAATGTGTGTGTGGTGGGTGGAGGGAACTGTTCCTAGCATCTTTTTATAACTTATTTGCACCAGTCTAGTAATAGTAGACTATGTGTGGAAAAAATGAACTCCCCAAGTGGATCATTCTTCCAGATCTGAATCTGTTTGCTTAGACACTTCACTGCTTCTGCCTCTGTTCAGCTTCTGCTGTATAATGAACATGCTACAAAAGACGGAGAGACCTACTGTATTTAGATAGCCATATAAATGAATCAAGTCCCATATATGGATTATGGTACCAGGTTTGGCATTGGGAAAACATGGAAACTGTGCAGCTGGAGAACACATCCTGAAACCAGGGGTACAGGAAAGGGGGTGCGGGGGTGCGGTCTGCCCCAGGTGCCACCATGGAGGGGGGTGACGAATTATCAAGGAACAATTACTGCCCTACTAGGGCATAGGAGGCCTGTCCTCTTTTGCACCGGGCCACCCTTTCTCAGGGAGAATGCTGCTTCCTTGGTTTGCCACTTGGTAGCCTTGAAGGGGACGCGGGTGGTGCTGTTGGTTAAACCACAAAGCCTAGGGCTTGCTGATCAGAAGGTCAGCGGTTCGAATCCCCACGACGGGGTGACCTCCTGTTGCTCGGTCCCTGCTCCTGCCAACCTAGCAGTTCGAAAGCACAAATTGCAAGTAGATAAATAGGTACCACTCTGGCGGGAAGGTAAACAGTGTTTCTGTGTGCTGCTCTGGTTCGCCAGAAGCAGCTTAGTCATGCTGTATGCCAGCTCCCTCAGCCAGTAAAGTGAGATGAGCGCTGCAACCCCAGAGTCGTCCGCGACTGGATCTAACGGTTAGGGGTTGCTTTACCTTTACCTAGCCTTGATGCTTACATCACTTAGAGTTAATGATAGACTTCTTTGCAGGAAGTGCAAAGGCCAAATAGGTGGGTTTGCTTCCTTATTGAAAAAGTGGAATGAAACAAGGAGACGTTGCAACAATGAGCTTGTTGGGGTGATGTAAAGAGAGCATATGTTTGCTAAGGCCAGACCAGGTTTTCAGTTTAAGCTTCTGTTTAGCTACCGTATATACGTGAGTATAAGCCGACGCAAATATAAGCCGAGGCACCTAATTTGACCACAAAAAACTGGGAAAACTTATTGACTTACGTATAAGCCGAGGGTGGGAAATGCAGCAGCTACTGGTAAATTTCAAAAATAAAAATAAATACCAATAAAAGGCTTGGAAAGAAAGGGTCTCTTACAGGGAGGGCTCAGGGGGTAAGGGGGCATATTGTGGGTACATTTCAGGGGGCAAGGGGAGTATTCTGGAATGGATTAAGGGGGAAGGGGGCAGATTCTGGGAAGGTTTCAGGGTGGGTGGGGCATATTTAGGGAGGGCATGAGAGGCAAGGGGGCATATTCTGGGAAAGTTTCAGGGTGGGCAGTTTCTAGGGTGGGCAGAGCTGGGATGGGCAGGGGTTAAGAGGGAAGGCTTGGAAAGAAAGGGTCTCTTTACAGGGAGGGCTCAGGGGGAGGGGGCATATTCAGGGAGGAATTAAGGGGGGAGATTCTGGAATGGATTAAGGGGGAAGGGGGTTGATTCTGGGAATGTTTCAGGGGTGGTTGGGGCATATTTAGGGAGGGCATCAAGGGCAAGGGGGCATATTCTGGGAAAGTTTCAGGGTGGGTAGTTTCTAGGGTGGGCAGAGCTGGGATGGGGGAAGGGGTTAAGAGGGAAGGCTTGGAAAGAAAGGGTCTCTTTACAGGGAGGGCTCAGGGGGAGGGGGCATATTCAGGGAGGAATTAAGGGAGCAGATTCTTGTAAGGTTTCAGGGGTTGATAGTTTCAGGGTGGGCAGTTTCTATGGTGGACTGAGCTGGGATGGGATGGGGGCAAAAGCAACAGGCTCTCTGGGGCTGAGCCGGCTCGCGCGCCTGCTCGTCCTCCTCCTGCTCCCGCTGCCCCTGTCGCTACCTCTGTTCCCCTTCGGGGAGAAGGGACGGGGGGAGGAGGAGGAGGAGGCGATCCTCGCACAGAGCAGTGACTGCTCTGTGCAAGGCATCGGAGAGGAAAAACATCGAGGAGCACTTTCTCCCCACTTTTCCCTCGCCGATGCCTTCCGCAGAGCAGGCACAGGATCATAGAGTCTCAGCGCAGTTTCTACAGTGGGCAGAGCTGGGATGGGCAGGGGTAGAGCAGGCACAGGATCATAGAGTCTCAGCGCAGTTTCTACAGTGGGCAGAGCTGGGATGGGCAGGGGTAGAGCAGGCACAGGATCATAGAGTCTCAGCGCAGTTTGTACAGTGGGCAGAGCTGGGATGGGCAGGGGTTAAGAGGGAAGGCTTGGAAAGAAAGGTCTCTTTACAGGGAGGGCTCAGGGGGAGGGGGCATATTCAGGGAGGAATTAAGGGGGGAAGTTTCTGGGAAGGTTTCAGGGGCGGGTAGTTTCAGGGTGGGCAGTTTCTATGGCGGACTGAGCTGGGATGGGATGGGGGCAAAAGCAACAGGCTCTCTGGGGCTGAGCCGGCTCGCGCGCCTGCTCGATACTTGTCCTCCTCCTGCTCCCGCTGCCCCGTCGCTACCTCTGTTCCCCTTGGGGAGAAGGGACGGGAGGAGGAGGAGGAGGAGGCGATCCTCGCGCAGAGCAGGCACAGGAGGAGGGATCAGAGAGCAGGCACAGATGGGGGATCGGCAGGGCAGGGGAGACAAGCAGCAAGAAAGGATCCCTTTCTTGCCGCTTGTCCCTTTGCAGCCGCCCGCATCACTTGAGTATAAGCCGAGGGCGGCTTTTTCAGCCCAAAAAATGGGCTGAAAAAGTCGGCTTATACTCACGTATATACGGTAAGTGGCCCATATCTGCTTGGCTGCTGTGAAACCCTGCTATCCTGTCACCTTTCTCCTCAGAACATGATGATATTCCCAAAGCTTGTTGCCTCTGCTGTTGACACAGAATCCTGTAATCTGATGCCCATGTCTAACACCAGAGCTGTGTCACTGCTATACCTCCTGCTGGCTGTAATTTGTCTGCTTCTGTTGCCTGTTGCTAGTAGCACACTCCTGGAAACAGGGCAAAGAAGGAAGCAGGGGTTAAGAGCTGCTGGTGCATCTGCAATGGCCAAGAAAGAAAGAAAATAAAAGCACAACCAGTGGTCAGGTGTTGTTGAAGACAGGTAACTGTTGGATGGTGTGACCTCGGTTGTCAACAAACGAGGCTTAGCAACAACAGATGTCAGTGAAGCCAGGCCATATGTTGTTACACAATTGCTCTGGAAGCTGACACAGTTCCAATTACAATACATCCCCATGGAGACGGGTTCTGCTAATGATTAATGACTCTTGATCTCTTGAGCTGTTTCTACAAGAGCACTAATATTTGACATAAAAGCACAGAGCTTTGCTTTCAGAGTTGCTGCATGTGTGTGCTGGCCACCACCTGCTGTTCAGGGACTTTTCCCTTTAGTAAACACAAGGAAGGGTGAAGGAAATGGGGAGAAAATGTTTGTATGTAAGTAGAAGTCCATGTAAGTAGAAGTCCATGTAGGTGAGAGCCAGTGTGGTGTAGTGGTTAAGAGTGGGATACTCGTAATCTGGGGAACTGGGTTCGTGTCTCCACTCCTCCACATGCAGCTGCTGGGTGACCTTGGGCTAGTCACACTTCTTTGAAGTCTCTCAGCCCCACTCACCTCACAGAGTGTTTGTTGTGGGGGAAGAAGGGAAAGGAGAATGTTAGCCGCTTTGAGACTCCTTCGGGTAGTGAAAAGCGGGATATCAAATCCAAACTCTTCTTCTTCTTAGGTATAGCGACAGTATAAACAGATAGCCGCTGCTTGGGTGGCAGTGAGCAAGGGACAGGCACTATTTTGCAGGACTGCTGGAATGAATTATTCAAGTCACACTGGTTGTCATTTTCCAGGCAGAAACCTTTCCCCTCCGGTCATTGGTAAATCCCATCTAGGAGATTACCTGCCAGAGAACACCATTTCCAAATCTTCCAACACTCCACTTGCTAATTTCCAGGGCATCTCTGCTTGAAATGCATTATTTACAAGAGAGCTTTGTGTGGAAAGGTATTAAAGAAAGTTGCATAAGCCTTGCAAACCTGACTTAAATTAGGAGCAGAGAACAAGGATCTGCAACATAATTTTTGCAGCTTGGCTACAAAGAGGCCTCGTCACTGTAGGTGAGCTTGTAAGCATCAGTCCGGTACCGGTCTTCAGCTCTCTGTGCTCCTGTTTCATGGTTACATTTCACCATGGAAATAGAACAGCAGCTCCCTTTCATTCCTAGGAATGTGCCCTGCACAGCACTTCCTGGGCTGCCAAGAATGTCAAAACAAATAAGATATGGCAGTCTTTCTCAATGCTCTGCCGATTCTTAACGTTAAGGGAACACCAGCCAGCAAGCAATGAATTTCATAACAAATAAAAGCTAATTGCAAAACCAAGAGCTGTGAACTTGGGACAGAGACCAAAACCTTGAAATAATTTTGGTTTTTGAGCCTTTTTAAAGGAGGGGGGAGGCTTGAACTGTGCAGTTGCAACAGCTGCTAGAAAGGTGACGTGACTGCAATAAATGGCTTTTGCTGTTTAGCAGCTACGGAAGGCAAGGATGCGTGCTTGCGTGGAATGGAGCTGACCTCACCAGGGTCTGCTTCCAAACCCACCAGGATGGGATTGGTCCTCTTCAGTTGCTGCTCCAGAAGCAACTGGTTATACTACTACTGCACCACCTGCCACTGTCTGGTAGCCCAGGGCAGAGTTAATTGTTGCTGGACTACAACTCCTATAATATCCATCCTGCTTACCAGTGGGCAGGGATGATGGAAGTTGTAGTCCAACAACAAAACCTAGGGACCCAAGGCAGAAGAAGGCTGGTCTAGGGGACAATCACTGCTTAGATCTGGCCACAGATTAAGTACAGTGTAAATCCAAATCTTTAGATCTTGGCATCTCGCCTTCTAATTTCAGATGTATGAATGAAGGCTGTTCAGCAGCGAAGGAGGCGTATTTTACAAGTGTTTATTGCCTCTTTACATACCCCTTGGCACTAAAAACAGGGTTAAAGAAATGGACTTGCAATGCTTATTGGCTGAAATAAAGCCCTGCTTAGATCTGCAGAGAAAATACAGACAGTGAGAAAAAGCTGAAAAGTGAGGAGCCTTGGAAATAACTTTTGTTATTTTAAAGGCTTCAGACTAATGATGTATGAAATGGAACTATTAATAGGGAAGCACCGAAGAAAGTTATGAAATTGCCAGAATCATGTGGCTTCAGAAATTCTACCAGGGACAAAGAAGAAAGCACACATGGTTTTTTTTTTGGGGGGGGGGGGTGTTCCCTTTTCTGGATCTCATCTGAAGGGAATAGATACATGGCCTATAGTGAGATGCATACTCTGACTTCCTTGCTAATGGGAAGGGGGTGTTATGGGTCTTCTCTGTTGTAGGAGATGCCTGTTCAAAGTCACTGGCTGAGTACTTCCCCCCCACTCCACAGCATTTCATACAGATATCTTAAAATAGAAGCATTTTCCAATCAAGATGTCACAATTTGGGTCACTTGATAATTCACTGTGTGTTGTAAACCAACTTCTATCATGAACCAGAGACACTCTGTTCTTTTAGTCCTTGTAACTGAAAATGAGAATTGTTAGCTGACATTTTTGATTACCGGTATGTCTGAAAGCAGCACTGAGCTTGTCTGGGGCTTGGAGAAACTTGATATCAGAGGCGAGAATTTCAAAGTTATAGGATTTGTTGAACCTCACTATACCTGGTTACTCCAGTGGTATGAAATTTAAAGAACTATAGGCCAGATTTCTTACCTCCCCAAGGGTTGTATTCCACTAAGTCCTCCTATGAGCACTTTACCCTAGTTTTGTTTACACGTTACTTGACTGGAGAACATCTCAACATTTGAAGAAGTATAACATTCAAAGGATGGCTGTGTTTTGGTTCACATATTAGGTAAATTCATCTTTAAATGTGATGAACTGAGGTCTTCTCCATCCCTATTTTGGGGGAAGCCAGAAGAAGAGAAGGAGCAAGGGGAGGTGTAGTACTCTTCGTAGCTTTGTAGTAAAGAATTGGCTTTATATATGCAAAGTCCCAAGTCTAATCTCCAGTGAAAGGACTTCAGATCAGAAAAATGGGATGGACCTCTGCCTGTGATCTTGGAGGGTTGCTGCCTGTTGGATTACTACGAAGAAGCTAGCTTCCTTAGCAAGACGAGTCATGAACCTAAGATTGGTGTGAGCATATATGGCACTTCTGCCTCAAGACTCTTCTTTACACCTAATTGGCTGCAGTAGTGAGAGGTATAATTGTTGCCAGAGAAAGTTAATTCTACTGTCTGCAGGGAGGGCCAAATTGTCCTCTTTATCCATCTAGGAGTGGCACTTTTGAAAAGCCTAGAGGCACCATTCAGACACCAATTCCTGCCTTCGTTAACCTGCCCACCCACCTGGTGCTGACTGAGGTAGATTGTTTCATTTTGATTGTTTCAGCACAGTGTCCACGCAGTCTTAGCAATATATCAGCATTAAGTTTCCATTTGTCTCTGAAGCGCCCTCTATTGACGATTTCTAACAGCTCTTTAGACTGGGATTCATAACTATTTTCTGCAGTTAACAACAATGCCATTAAAAGTTTTTAAAATGCCAGTGCAAGTCACACATGGGTTTGCCTTGCTAGGATGTGTTCTTGAACTCTGATCATGTCCGTTGGCTGCTTGGGTGAAGGATAGAGAGAAGTGTGTAAGTCTCTGTAGAAACTAGCCTAATGAATGAAGGTAAAATTTATATTTTTTGCTCTGGCCACTATTGATTCTTTCCCCACCCCACCCACCATTGAAATGTGGTCTTTTGATGATTTCCCAGATAGGAACATGGCCCTCCATCTGAGAAAAATATATGAACTAATCCTTTACCTCTTTCATCCATTTTCCTAAATGCGAAGGTAGCAAGCAGCCCGTGCAATTGTTTTAGAGGGCAAAGATACAAATTACAGGAGTTTTCACAGATACTCGCCCCTTGTTTTCTGCAGAAAAGATTCTCTTTCTCCTCACTCCCCCCCCCACAATGTATAAAAATTATAAGAAATGGCATGTGAATCAGGAATCATAACACAAAAGCAAGAAAAAGGGGCACAGCCTCCTGCAAATTTTGAATGTGACTTTCACTGTGTTAAGAAAGAATCTTGGCATCGTGAGTTTGACAAATCTAAATCTGATCTCCATTTTTTATGCTTCCGATAGCTCTGAAATGGAAGCACTTGACATCATTTCTAATGAAAGGAGCATCTGGGATATAATCAGATTCTCATCTGAATAGCAACTAGGAGATAACACTTTTAATTCCATATTTGAATGAAGGCTGGTTAGGTGGTGTATTTCTGGTTTAAGTATCCAGCTTGTTTTGTTCTGGATCGCAGAACATTAAGATCTCAAATGGATTTTTGGCCAATATGGCAAATGTTTTGCTATTGGATCCAAAGACAGAAGTAATTTGTGCTTTACTAATGGTTACGGAATCAGATAGGCAAAGCTATGATTCCTGTCACCATGGCAACAGCAAATGACACAGCTCATTCACCCAATGTGTACACACACACACACACACACACACAAGTAATTTTGCTTTTTTGTTTGGAAAGTACTTTTTCTTTAGTGTTTGGAAGCTTTTGGAAGGAAAAGTATCCTAAATGTTTTGAAAACAGAAAAGACAGGAACTGCTTTAATAGATCAAACCAGGCACCAGAATTTTGCAACCAGCAGAGGCTACCCAGATACCTGCTGTTAGATGATGAAAAGCTCCTCATAGAAACACGTCTCCCCTTCCCTCTGTGCCATTCATGCAACATGCATGTGAACAATGAGCTGACAGGCACTTATGGCCAAACTATACGTGAGACTCAAGTGGTACAAAATTTGCCCTTATTGTTGGGGAGGGTCTCACAAAACACAGCTGCAAAGACTGCACACTAAAGCAGAAAACCAGGATGGCAAAGAAAGCCTAGCCCCTTCCCTGCATGCTCTTTTTTCCTGCTAAAAATTACACAGGCACCCTGTTGCTTTTCGCCCCTGAAAGGGAAAATCTATAGGTAGTTGTGCCATTTCCACTGTCTGGCAAAAAAAAAAAAAAAGCAGCTGAACATTGATGTTAGCAGAATAATAGCATGAGGAGGAAAGGGCTGAAAAATCTTTGGCCTCCAATGATCTCCTCCAGTTTGCAACCCCCAAGGCTGCATTTTTTGTAAAAACAAAAGACATACTGCATACAACAGAGCCTCGTGTGAGGTTTAGCCCTTACTTCTGTTAGACAAAGTCCTTCACTGGAAAAACCTAGGCCACATAACCTCTCCAGAACAACATTTTCTGGAAGTTTACCTCATGATGCAGCACATTGAGTATGCAGGGATGAAGGAAGTAGGCAGCAGGACTGGATGTGAGAAAGACAAATGTGCACACATGTCGCAGTTTGTTCAGGTACTGCTTAGCTCATCTTTCGTAGAGATAAACCCTTTGTCTTTTTCGAGAGTTCCACCTAGCAAATCGAATTAGTGTACAATAAGGGTTTTTCTTTTTCTTTCCAAAAAATGCATAGCTGGTGCCACCAGGCATCGCTGAGAATGCTGATGTGAAAGGAAAGAAACCCTGGCAAGTAATTAGTATGAATGATGTGCATCTGCTTTCATGCAGATTCACCTGGCTAATTCCAAGGAAACCATTCATCTACATTAAGCTTTTACCTGAATTCATCACTACTGAAGTTCTGCTGCTGGAAGGAATATTTATAGACAGATTTTCTGTGAAGTACTAATTTCCCCCCAAAATGAAATAATGCAATCCATTTTCAATTAATGAGAAAAGGGAACAGTGTAGTTTATCAAGGTTTTCATATTATTATATCAACATTACATCAGTTATTGGCTGATTATTTGCAGAGAACACAAGAATCAAATCTTAAACAGCGATTAACAAACATAACATCTTTCTTAATTTTTATTTAGTGCTGAAAGGGGCTAACAACCTTTGCTCTAACTTGCATTTAATGCAGTTTGCAAGAACAAAGATAGGAAGCTTTACAGTATGACCTAGAACAACCTATATCCATCATTCTCTCTCCCCCCCCCCGCTAAGCAACATCAGCCATGACTGCAGTTCCTGAATTCATTACTATTCTGTAGGAGTGTTAAAGAAACCTAACACTGAATACCTAAAACTCCACTACAACAGATATCTAAATGTTACACAATTTAGGTCCAAAATTAACTGTTTCCCTCAAAATGTACTATAACAAAGAAACAGAGCTGTGTGTCAGCAGCACACCAATGACACTTTGTTCCAAATTCCATAACAACTGATCCCTACTGCTTCATGTAGATCTTAAATAGCACTGGCAACAAACACCTCCATGTGGCACCCCATAACACAATCGCCAGAGGCCCAAAGAACATTCTCCCAATTCCAAGCTGTGGAACTGACTCTGCAGGCAGGACTGGAACTACAGTAAAACAGTGTTCCCATCCCTCAGAGCTGGTCAAGGATGATACCATGGCCAATGGTATTGAAAGCCATGTAAAAGTCAGGTAGGAGAAATAGGGTCTCACTTTCCTTGCCCTCACCTGATAATGGTGTATCAGGGCGATGAAGGATTATTCAGCCCCAAAGCCAAGTTTGGGCCCAGACTGAAATGGGTCTAGATAATCAGTTTCATCCAAGAATGGCTGCCGCTGCTCCCCTACAACTCAAGAAAAGGTGTTGGTAACTACTGCAGACTAGTTGGCAGGTTGGCAACTGGAAGAGGGGGCATTCAGTGACATTAATG
Source organism: Lacerta agilis (assembly GCF_009819535.1). Taxonomy (NCBI): domain Eukaryota; kingdom Metazoa; phylum Chordata; class Lepidosauria; order Squamata; family Lacertidae; genus Lacerta; species Lacerta agilis. Next base: position 41,402,478 of record NC_046313.1, on the reverse strand, counting down.
CAATCCTGGCCCAAGGCATTTTTCTGCCTGAAGTGGAACCCTGCTAGGACCAGGACATTGAAACATCTTGCTGCACTTGACACAAATTCCTCCTTCATCTATCACCTCTTCATGGTGCTGCCTGAAGCAAATTGCTTTGTGCTGTTGCACTGCAGAGCTGGCCCTGTATTAAGGGACCTGAGACTCTGGCATTCTGTTTTATTGAGCAATTTTATAGGCCATGACTCTTTATTGTTGGGGCATTTTCCTTTTTTATATAGTACACTTGTGATTGCTGCAGCTCCTTAGATGAGATTTCACTGGATTTTAGTAATTTTAGACTAGATTTCATTGTATCAGAAGTTTTTAATGTTGTATGTTGCCCCAGGTGCAAAGAACTGGACTGTCAGTGGAGGCGGCTGGATATTTTATGTTTGTCACTTTCACTCTTTCACAGTGTTTCTGTTTGCCTTGGATAGTGTGCATATCAATTCATTGCAGCAAACCATATGTCTGTTTGGCTATAGTACACACCTCTTATTTCTGCCTAGTGTTCTCTGTTTTAGCATACAGAGAACATGGGAAATTTGTCTACACTTATATTTTGTGCAATATACTTTTGAGCAATAAAGTGATATTTAATACCTGAAATACATTTATTTCAACTATTAGTATTTTAGTTTGGCTATTCAACTGAAATGTAACATCTTAGAACAATTCTCTATAGGTCGTGTGACATATAGGGTGGTTTTAAAATCATTTAGGGAAGTCAAGAAGGGTGAGAAACAAAGCCAACCAATCAAAACATTAAGTTCTCTGAGATATTCCTTGTAAATTTTCTCAGACTATTCAGACTATTTCCCCCTTTCTGCATGCTTTTAGTCATTCTTGGCTCTTGAATAGATAGTTGACAAAAAGTTCAATGAACTGACAGTTGGTATCAACAGAGACAGCGGAATCTGCGAAAACCAGGGCGGAGGAAGAGAGCACTGCACTGAGTTGCTGTCTGTGCTCTGTGCTTCCAAGAGAGATCCCATGCATTCTATCATTTATTAATGTCTGCTTGTTACAGTGTGCTGTTTACTTGAGCTTGGACTAGCCTGAGGCAACAGAGGAACTGATTGTCCTCCGTTGCACAACATAATGTTTTGACAATTGCACATTCATTGCCTAATCCATGGAACTGACATTTTTCTTTGCATTAATTATCACTTCACTTTAACACTGTGCTGTGGAGCCCTTCTGGGATTCGTAAGATAAATGAGGGTGACTTGGACTAGTGGCCTCTGATACCGTTTTATTTATAGGTGCTAAAGAAGGCCAGAGACCTTTATTTCATAACACTTTAAAATGATGTTCAGGTTTGTGTAATAAGAATTTGAGAACAATTTCTAACACCTGCACTCCTCTTCCACTGCAGATAGATAGATCCAGGACTGTGTAGTGTCTACTTTCAGAAGAGCTTTTCTGGATCAGTAAAAAAGCCCATCTAGTAGTCTAACATCCCGTTTCCTACAGTGGCCAACCAGATGCCTCTGTGAAGCCCACAAACAGGATGTGATGGCAGCAGTCCACTTCTCTTGTTGCTTCCAGAAGCTAGTGTTCGGCGCCATCCTACCTCTGAATCTGGGTGATTAACATAGCCACCAAGTCTTGCAGTTGAGATACATTCCGGACATTGGGATATTTTGGCATACAGTATTATGGCATTTAGCTGCTGATATATCATGATGTTGAAAACCAGATATCGCTGAGCCCTACCTCCTACCTTCTGCCCTTTAAACGTCACTAAGACTCACTTATAACTGTCATAGTTTGAGGGAGGTTTGAGGGCAGAAGGCAAACTAGGTATGGCCACAATCCAATACAGAGTCAAGCATGCTTAAGGGTGTTTTGTTGATTTCATGGGACCCAAGCCTGGATTTCAGTAGATCTGACCACACTTAAGAATGGCCTGAAAATATAGGCATGTGACCATTCTTACTTAATGAGATCTGCAAAGCAATACTAAGAGTGTTTATTCTGAAGTAAATCCCAAAGTGTTCAATGGACTTTACTCCCAGATAGGTGTCCTTAGGATTGTAGCCTATGTGCATTTTCACACATGGCACTGGAAACATCTTTGAACCACTCATACTACTTGTTTGCAGTTTTGCCTACCAGCAATGTGGTCAAAAAAGTAAAGGCAGGCATTTCAAATTTATGTTGCATGCACTGTAGGTATCATATTTCACAGGGAATGAAAAGAACTTCATCTAATAATCACCAGTGTATAGCTTAATCATAGAAAGAACATTTGAAAAGTTTCTAATTTTAAAGTTCAAGTTGACACAAAACTTTAGAATTTTGTGCCAGAGCTGCTTGTATTGAAAGAGAAAATGTGAAAGGAAATCAGCTTCTAACATTATTAAAATTACAGAGTGAAAAATACCAAAGGAATGGCTACGTAAACAAGGTTATTCAAATGACTGAACATCCAATTAATGTCTTCTCCTACTCAAAAGTACTAGGTAGATGCATGATTCATGTACAAATCATATTCTAGCAAAGACTAGATCATCTTATGATATGCTAATGGAGCCCTTCAAAGTAATCTACAATCCTATGCATATCTATTCAGAAGTAAGACCCACTGAATTCAGTGCAACTTCACTTCAGTGCTCCCAGGTGTGTATAGGATTGCAGCCCTGGATATTCCTGGAAAAGATCAATTATGCTTTTAATGTAATTTTCCATAACTGCCTACTCAAAGCTTCAAATAATATTGTCAATTTTGTTTTCTCTATCTTTCTTAAGTCAATTAACTGGAACCCTTAAAAGGGGTGAAATGTAATTTATAGAATGAACAGCTTCAAAAACCTGGAAATGGGCATGGTGTTAAGATTTCTGCAGTAGTTTTACCCTTGACAAATTCTGCAGAACCAGAACCTTGAATTAAATGATTTCATACTCCATCTGCAGTAGTCTCTAGATACCATGCGCTACATTTACATCAAAAAGTCCACAAATGAGGAAATGCACCTTGCCAGACTATGCCAGATGTCAATATCAGATTTTTAAAAATAATTTTTAAGGTTTTTTTTTAATAAAAAGAATGTTATTCTCAGAATGGATACTTTTTGAAGTACACAAAAGTTGAAGCAGTTTTTTTCCAAGTGCAAAGATACATTAAAAAGATCCATAAAAAGAGAAATTAATTCTTTTTACATCAAAGATTGGATAAACTAAACTGCAAAAATTATACTGATTTATAGTTTGTGTAAATATAGGTTGTGCCTGTCTTGAAAATGTGTGTAGCATTTATATTACAATCCTCCAATCAAGAGAATGTGTGGAACTGAAGATTCACTGTGGAACCGGTGGATCACTGAAGAAAAGGGGGTTAAGGAGTGCACTATTCTGGACCACATCCCCCCTTTTCTTTCTGCTTCTCCATGTAGTCATTGCCTACATTTGCAAACATTTGATAAACAATGCAACCATTATTTTCCTCTTCACCTACTATTACTTTCTAAGCTCCTGGGTCTTGCCCTAGTGCAGTTGGAATGGTGATGGTTGCTCTTAATTTCATAGAATCATAGAGTTGGAAGAGACCACAAGGGCCATCCAGTCCAACCCCCTGCCAAGCAGGAAACACCATCAAAGCATTCCTGACAGAAGGGCCATCCAGTCCAACCCCCTGCCAAGCAGGAAACACCATCAAAGCATTCCTGACAGATGGCTGTCAAGCCTCCGCTTAAAGACCTCCAAAGAAGGAGACTCCACCACACTCCTTGGCAGCAAATTCCACTGTCGAACAGCTCTTACTGTCAGGAAGTTCTTCCTAATGTTTAGGTGGAATATCTATCTATGTATCTATCTATCTATCTATCTATCTATCTATCTATCTATCTATCTATCTATCATCTATCTATCATTTCTATACAACCCTTCATCCAATAGATTCCAGAGCAATGAACAACGTAACACTAAAATACATAATAAATCCATAGTATTAAAAATAATATTAGTCTCTAGCTAAAAATGCACAGTAGTCTCACAATGGAATCTTGACCATGTCTATTCAGAAATAAGTCCAATTAAATTCAATGGGGCTTGTTCTCAGGTAAGTGGAGTTAGGATTGCAGTCTTAGTCATTATAGAAATTCAAATGTCTGGGAACTGTAGGTAACTGAGTGCATCTCTTTCAGAGAGCATTCCACAGGCAGGTCACCAACACCAAATCAGCTTCCCCAAGAGTTGTATCTGGAGAAGTGCTTCAGCAGAAGATAAAACAACAGGAACCAACATTTGGAAGGTAAAATTACACGGTAAGCTTTACTTTCATTAAATTATAACCACATATTGCCTTGATATTCAGATTCCAGGTTTGATGCATTATGTTCATCTCTCTCCTTTACTAGGCACAGATTTGTGGTTTGCCTTCAGTATCACATTTCAATAAATTGGTTTAGGATGATCACAAATGAATATGCACTTTTAATTCTGTGTTGTCACATAAAGATGACTCTCTCTCTCTCTCTCTCTCTCTCTCTCTCTCACACACACACACACACACACAAACACTTGTGATTCAGAACTCATTCAAACAAAACATTTCAACATCAAATAAGTTTGAAATAATCCAAGCAACGAAAACATAACAGTAAACACAAATAGAATTAAAGCAGGTCCCGCATTCTGAATTAGATCAATGGTACCTCTAATCCAGTTACTCATAATCATTGTTGATTGTATCTTAGCCAATATTGTTAATGGTGAAAAGATGAACTACAACTGCACATCAAACTATACAGAAGTTTTTTTTGTTTGCTTAATTTAATAGAGAAGGAAATGAGAACCAAGAACACCACTGCAAGCAAGACGTCTGCTAGGCAGCTTACTTTTCCATCAGAGCAGCTACTCCTGTGTGTAACCATTACAGCTCATTGTTTAATTTGAAGTTTATTACTTTTCTTTATCTTTTGGTCTTGTAACACAGCCTGCAAAACTTTATTATACTCTTTCACTTTTACTGTAAGTGACTCTCTTGTGTTCTTTATGCCCACAGCAATATTTTCTCTGCTTCACCGCAGAAATCCATGCAGTTCCTATGGGACACTCTGAAGTTATTTATTTGCTCCTACCAGTGGAAATAACTGTACTGAAGCTGAACAAGCTAATGCCATTGGTGTGACAACAAGCTTGGTGGGTTGTGGAAATGCTTTATAAGCCTACACAAGTTAACGTATCCCTGTACCCTCCAGCAGTATTAGGGTTGTCAGGTCATCACCTGCAGCTCAGTCCCAGGGATGCTGTGTGAAGCAGGGAGCTACTGAATCATGCCTGGAATCCAAAGGAGTGGAACCTCTTGAGATGGAGCTGAGCCGAGTAACAGCAGAGGGTGGGACATGGCTGAGGTAGAGCATGGCTGTGCTGGTGACTCTGGCTGCAGCCTGATAAATATGAAAAACTGCCTGGCACAGTGAATGGCAAAAAGTTGCCCCCCCTTAATTCTTGCCCTTCACTTTGAGACTCCTTCTTCTAAGAAGAATCTGAGACCCTGAAACTTCAGGTAAAACACTGTGCTCTCAGACCCTCCAAGTGTCCATATTTTCCAGGGACGTCCCTGATTTAGAGATGCTGTCCCAGTTTCTGATTTGATCCTGGAATGTCCTGCTTTTCCTTAAAGGTAAAGGGTAAAGGGACCCCTGACCATTAGGTCCAGTCATGTCCGACTCTGAGGTTGCGGCGCTCATCTCGCGTTACTGTCCGAGGAAGCCAGCGTACAGCTTCCGGGTCATGTGGCCAACATGACTAAGCCATTTTTGGTGAACCAGAGCAGCGCACGGAAACACCATTTACCTTCCCGCTGGAGCGGTACCTATTCATCTACTTTGACGTGCTTTCGAACTGCTAGGTGGGCAGGAGCAGGGGCCGAGCAATGGGAGCTCACCCCGTTGCTGGGATTTGAACCACCAACCTTCTGATCAGCAAGCCCTAGGATCTGGAGCTATCTGAAGGAAATCCTGTATGGGGAATTTTTTAAAAATGTTTAATGTGTGTGTGTGTGTAGGCCTATATTGGAAGCTACCCAGAGTGGCTGGGGCAACCCAGTAAGATATGTGGGGTACAAATAGTAAAATTATCATTATGGAATGGGATGTCCCTATTTTAATCGGAGAAATGTTGGACAGTATGAGCTCTACACATCCCAAATTGTACTTAATCAAGCCCTGGCAATCCTAGAATGGCTACAACATGTACTGTACAGTATTTATTCTGTGCACCAATTGCTAGTGCTTGCTGGATGTATCAAAGTCTAGGGCAGGCAGAAGAAGGGAGGTATAGCGCTTGCTAGCCAGTAGATAACCCTTAATGAGGAAAAATAATTGAATTGGTTCAGGTGTGGGTGTGGATGTGAACTGGGAAACAGCCCTAGTCTAGTCTTGTCTTAGTACAGATAAGACTCCTAACTGTGTACAAATGGTATAAAAACATCACATTGTTTAGAAGAATGTGATGTGGGGGCATGTAAATAATGTCAGCAATTTATTGGTACCCAGATAACTACAAAGTTGACTGGAACAGCATATATGTTCTGAGGGCTGAAGCAGAAGTGGTGGCAGAATTTTTCAGTGCTCAAACATGGGGAAATGGGATGAGGGAGCAATTTTAGCAAGAAGCAAGAAGAATCACACAGGGGTGAGTTCTGCAGCTTTGCAACCTGAGAATTCTTCTATGCAGTTGAGCGCTAGGAGGGTAACCCAACCCTCAGCTGCTGAACGGTGTGGCTGTATGGGGCAGCAAAGTCACACCACATCCGCAGCCTGCCATGCATGACAACTAGGATGGAAGGTGGTGGGGGGATCCTGCCAGTGGTACTTTTGTCCACTTGTACATCTGGTGGGCAGAAGGGGATGTGCTGTACCAGTGGAGTGACACTTGTTACCTCAGTTGGCAGAGATAAGCAGAAGGACACCTCTTCTCAATCCAACTCCCCAGCCTGTTGCAGTGGAGGCCCCCCCCCCGACTGCTCTGAAATGACCTTAGCTAGATGAAGACCACGGAGAAGTCAGCAATGGGCTTGATGGCAGGTGAGACCTCCAAAGTTGTGCCCCCCTTATCTTTTAAAATGGAACAATTTCTACACATTTGGAGCAGTGGTTGAACTGCTCTGTTGCCATCACATTTCCTTTGGTTCACAAGAGAATGGCTGCTGGTGGAATGGCTGCTGGTACTCATTCCTTTTTTTCTGGGGGTACTCAAGGTATGCAGATTTTTTTTCTAGAAGAAAAACATTGGGTATCCTGTACTGAAGAAGCAGAATAAATGCAAACTGGATCTCCAAGATAGCATGCAGTCCTAAAGAACCACATATTTCCTTTTGCCAGTGAACCTGAACATAATGTATCTTATGCAGATTGCTCATCAGTTTACATAATTACACACTCCTCTTGAAATGGTAAACTTTGCTTTTGATGTCCCTAATGCAAAAAACAAAAAACGTTAAGATGCACTGCTGATTTGACTTTCTAATTCTACAGTTCCTGTATAAAATCATACAGGTCACGCATCACCAAACGTTAAAAGCATCACTGCAGAGACAAATGGAGTACCGGTATATTATGGCTGGAAGCAGCGCCCACAGGCTATCCCAACAGCCTCTGCTGGCTTTAAAGCACCAGAAGAGGGTAGGGCTGGAGAAGGAGAGCAGCTGTTGCTGTACATATGCTCACTTTGGTGGAAAAAAGGCTACCAGTGGCTACCAGTCACAAAGACTATGTTCTACCCTCACTGTTGGAGGCTGTAGGCCTCTGAATACCAGTTTCCTGGAATAACAAGTTTCATTGCAGTCCTGCTTGTGGGCTTGATCATAGGTATTTGGTTAGGAAAAGTCTTTATTTTGCATATCTGTAATTTTTATCAGCCTAGGCTCCTGGAACTTCCAAATTCTGGAACATGGGAGGGGGAAGGGGAGAAAGGAGAATGGGAAGTTGGAGAGAAACATTGGAATGACTTTGCAAAAATACTTGCAATGCTGTGTTAAAAAGTATTGCATACAATGCCTTGGAGTAAGGAAAGTCTTTGAGGCAGATCTATAGGCTATAAGAAAGCAAAGTCTATTCAGTGTTCCATTTAAAATGAATTAAAATGGCAAGCTCTTTCTATTGCAACCTTTTGACATGGTTTCCCCTTTGCTATATGCTTTTCAAGAGTCCCTATGCCATTTTCTCAGTATCATTTGATGCAGGATAAAAGGACTAGACAGGCTTGTAATCTGTATGCTTATGATAGTAGTTTTGCACTCACAAATTCCTAGCCGGTCAGAATTCAGAAAATTATATTTCAGAGTTCCTGGATACCTGGCTGGAATACTGATTTTGAAATGTTACACAACATTTCTTCAGCTCTCTACAGATTGCCATAGAATGCTAAGTATGAAACAATGTAAGTTCTGAAACAAAATGGAAGCAAATGCACAAGACAGGAGTAGATGAAGACAATTCATTGCTATGAAGCTTAATTTAGAGTTAGGGTGATCTGTATAATCTCTCTTCTTCCATTTAAAAGATATTGTGTGTAATATGCAGGACACTCATTCCACTGTTTAGAATCAGAGCCAGAGAAACTAAGGGCTCAACCACACTTACCTGTTGCCCTGCTTTTTCCAGGCACAGGTCTACAATTAAAGGCTCTATGTCCAAGCTCTCTCTCTCAATCTCTCTCTCTCTCTCTCTCTCTCTCTCTCTCCCTCTCCCTCTCCCTCTCCCTCTCCCTCTCCCCCTCTCTCCCCTGGAGCTTTCCCCACAAAAACCCACTCTTTAAAGCTGAAGGGCAACCAACAGCAATTCAAGCTTTCTGCGGACTGCTATTTGCTCCGATGCAGCTTTAAAGAGCAGGTTTTCACAGGGGAAGCTCTGGAACAAAAACAAAACAAACAAATAAAAATGGACATGGAGCTTTAAAGCATGGGCCGTTCCTGCAAAGGGTGGAGGAAGCCCTAAGCAACACCTGTGATTATCTTGATAGCTACTTAAAAATACCCCATGATCCAATTGTTATTCAAATTGTTCATGGCTGTACACAAACATGGTGTGAAAAGACTGGAGTTGTAATACATATTCCAACTATGGGAAAATCTGGCTTCCTCCCGTATTTACATTACAAGTAACAGATATGAATGCTGACTTGCTTTTGCCTGTCTTCCCTCTCCTTCCATTACTGCACTTCCTTCTCTCCCTGTTTATTATAAACCGACTCTTAAATTATCTCTCTAGCTCTTGAAAAGCTATTTTATACTTTTCCTTGTTTGAAAACTTGTTTGTTTTTGATGTTTATCTGTTCTTCAAGTTACTGGGCTTGCAGCATCTTCCTTCTGTACTGCTGGAGAGTGCTTCTATCTTCTTAACAGATGCTTGGAGTATTTTCCTCTCCCAGTGCCACAGTACACATGTTTCTTAGATGTTTCATTTTGGTAGGAACTACTTTTGATATCCTCAGCTCTGTCCCTCCCGACAGATAGGTCAACTATCATCTCAGAGTTAAATGACAGACTGAGAACCTAAAGTATAAGTCATACTTTGTAACCACTTGGATCAGTTATTGCAAAATGGAGCTGCTCTTAAATTGTTTGGAAACTAAAGCTTGTGGGAAGAAGTGGGCACAGATAATGCCACTTTCCCCAAATGAACATCTGACAAGTGCTATTATTGTGGCACTATGCTTTTGGAACCCTCTTCCGGGGGGGGGGGGTGCAGCTACTTAGAGCCCTTCCAAAATTTAGGAAAGCTTTTGAGAAGTTTCACAACAGCAACCACAACCCATGATTATTATTACCCCAAATATGCTGTCATTATGATTTTATTGGCTAATGGAGAAGAACACCAGAAGAACCCTGCTGGGTCAGGCCAAAGGCCCATCTAGTCTAGCATTCTGTTCTCACAGTGGCCAACCAGATGCTCCTGGGAACCTTGCAGGCAAGTCCTGAGTGCAGCAGCACTTTCCTCACCTGTGATTCCCAACAATCAGTATTCATTGTTGCCTCTCACAGTGGAGGGAGGTAGAACATAGCCATTGTGGCTAATAGCCATTGATACTTGGATGTTTTTGGTAAATCTGATGGTTTTAAACTTGGATTTTATTGGGGTGGGCGAGAAGAGGTGGGCGAGAGCGGCACTGCTGGCTGGTGGGTGAGAGCGGCACTGCTGCGCCAGTAGCCTCAATGGCTAAGACATCCCTGAGTACTCAGTCAAAGTCAATTGAATCGGGGTCAAGAGGAAGGATGGGCTCCATTCTCTTGGTACAGCTCCTTAGAACTGCTCCCAGGTTTCTTCTCTTAATGTACCACATAATGCATGAAACAATGTGGCATCATTTAGAGTTGTGTAACAGAAGGGCACTTTAGTATAACAATTTATTCATCAGGATTATTTCTTCTTCTGCTACTTTTGTTATATACCCTCTGTTATGTAGTGTCCTTGCAAGAAGGGCTCTGAAGTTAAGGATAAGTCTTTGGGCCAGCCTCTTTGCTGCCAAATCCTTAGATTGTTGAAGCCTATGTCCTTCTAGATTGTCAGCACAGAAGCCTTTTAATCTACAAATTTTTGGTTCAGTGGCTGCAGTGGAAAGGTGCTGTTTAAACAGTAATGTCTTGGTCTTGGATACAAATGACAGAATGATAACTTTGGTAATTTAAGACATCAAATCTCGTTATGTTTTGACTCCGTGTAATATTAAGATAAAGTTCGAGGTTCTGCCAGCACTACAAGTAGGACAATATTTAGTGAAAATCCTATGACAAACACTTTCTCCTTCGGATTACAGGTCTCATGTTCTCTAACCGAAATGTACTAACCAAATCCTGTCTTGTGGGAAACTGTGCTGATGCCTTTTCAGAGCCACAGGGATGCAAACAGCAGCCTGTTAATCTAATTATCTTGTGCAACCACTTTAGGCAGTACGGTTAAAAAGAGAGAAAACAGCAGTAGCGGCAATATGACTGCATTATTAAAACCAAATGCAGATGGGCTTTTTAAAAAGATGCCTCTGCTAGATCCATCAGCAAACCCTTTTTTCCAAGAGCTCAATTATGAGTCAAATTTAGTGCCATTTCCCTAACTGCAGTATCAAAAGAGAAAGAATTTTGAAAACACAAATCCTTTCCAACATTACAAAATTACCACCCTCATTCATAACAGGTGGGTAATTGAATGACGTGGATGCTGAAATGCTAACATTATGCAATTATTTGATGGGCCTTTTGTCATGACTCCTGACCAATAAAAATGGAGCTACTCCTCCTTCTCTCTCACACACTAACACAGTGAGGAAGCAGTCAGTCCCTCTCTGCTAATTTTAATAAGCCAGTAGAGATAGAGATCAAGGTGGCCACATGGAAAAGAATTTAGCTACCAGCCCCTTGCCTACATCAGTGTTTTTCAACCACTGTTCCGTGGCACACTAGTGTGCCGCGAGATGTTGCCTGGTGTGCCGTGGGAAAAATTGAAAAATTCAAGAGAATTACTTTATATATAGTCAATATAGGCACAGAGTTAAATTTTTTAACATTTTCTAATGGTGGTGTGCCTCGTGATTTTTTTCATGAAACAAGTGTGCCTTTGCCCAAAAAAGGTTGAAAAACACTGCTCTAAGGTGCTACTGGAAGGATTTTTTTATTTTTTTATTTTGTTTTGACTATGGCAGACCAACGCGGCTACCTACCTGTAACTGGTACTTTTGTCTTGAAATACAGTTCCTTTTCCTTATTAATTCAGCTTAATAAAATAGAAAAATGGAAATAAAGGTGAAGGATTTGTACATCTGCTTTTTAAGAAAGGAGAACCGGGAGGCTACATCCAATTGAGCGAAAAAACCACCAACCAGCAGACTCTTTTCACCGTAACAAGTAGCCATTTTAGTTCAGCATCGCTGCTTCTGACAAATAGCCTATTAATTGTGTGTGGACAGTTGTAGCTTTTATTTCCCCCAAATGTGTGCATGTAAAAAAAACAAAAAACACCACTTATTGCTTTATTTAAAATATGACCAAAGTACTAGCTTGTTAGGTAGGTTTGTGACAGTGCTGTAGTCTCAGGGAGGGGAGATACCATGCCCTCCATGTACCAGGTAATGTTCTTGTTTGACTTCTAATGGCTCTTTCTAAAATTAGCTTTGCTAATAAAAAATGTTGCCCTTTATTTCTGCTCTCCACCTCACAAGAGACTCGTCTGTTCCAGGCTGTGCTGGAGATGGTTATAAAAACAGCTAGATTTTATACCTTTCCAGATTTTGTTGGACTACAACTCCCATCATCCCTGACCATTGGCCATGCTGGCTGTGACATGGCCAACAGCATACGGAGGGCCTCAGATTCCTCGTCTGTGTTGTAGAACATTGAGGGGGAAGGGATAATTCCTGCTGACATTGTTGTACATCCCACATAAATCTTAGCCCTTAAGTACTCTTCCCACACCGTCCCTCAGGTGTCTCAGTGAAACAGATGACACCACAGGACTTTCACAACTCCAAACAAGAAGCTGAGACTATTCCACAGCTAGAGAGCAGATTTGTTTTTTTGAAACAGGAGGGATATTCCAATCCAGTTTTTCAGGAACCTAAGACCTGCTTCATACAGGATGCTTTTCCTACCCAGGTGTGCACAGGTATAGGGGTTAAAAACCACCAAGTACACCATTGCCATTTACAAGGACCACATGCATATATGCATGTGCTGAGAATCCATTGTCGGTTGTGGCTTTCCAATACATGATGAACCTATATCAAAATAAATAACTGACTTTTCTCTGTCCTTGGAGTGGGAGGGGGGTATCTTGTGTGTAGTAACTCCTACTGTTAACAACATGCTACAAAATATCTACATTTTGTAAAATAGTTCTATCCCAGGGCGGAAAAGCAGTGAATGATGTGATTCATTTTCAACTTGCTTAATAGACTCCTTGCCATGTGCACCTCGGCATTCTCATCCTCCTCTATTATTCTCTCTTTTCCCCCCACCTTAAATTAATATTAAGGAACTGGACAGGCAGCCCTGAATACTAAAATGCTCTAATTATCTACTGACAGCAGAAAGGGAGAGAGAGATACAGACAGAGAAAGAAACTACTGCTTCTCTTCCATTTCCCTTCAGGAAAGAATCCCTCGGCAAGTCCATCTTTCTCCGTATCTGTCCAGTGCGGCAGTAACATCACTGCCAGAAATAAAATGGTTGCCTTTGTATGTTTTGTTTTGTTTCCTTGGGGTCAGTATCTAATCGCTACAGCTTCTGCTGCAAGCACTCCAGCCACCAAATGATAATGAATTCCTGTTAATCCATCTCATGAGGGCTGAGCTGGCACCAGCACCCTAGAGGCAAGTGGTCCTGCATCTTATTACTGAGCTGAAAAGCCCCCCCCCCCCCAATGTCTCTGGATAGATTGCTGCCGGTGACTTGCTTTTGCTTTTGCAATCTACCACAGTATTCCTCCATTCCTTTTTGTTATAGTGAAGCCCCAGCAACAGGGGCTGCTACAACAACAACAAAATGTGTGTGTGTTTGTGTGTGTTTCTGTATGGGGAGGGAAGGAGGAAATCCCATGACTGCTTCTTGCTTTTACAGCTTTGGTATTTGTTCTGTTATACCTGAATATCAGCAGTTCAAAAAGAGAGGCGGAGGTTATGAATTTTAATTATCTCAGAATCCTATACTTGGCTACCTTGTTCATTCTCCATTTACCGGTAGGTGCAAATAAGTGAGGGTCTGCATGGTTTATCCTCAGCCTCTCACACGACTGTCTCTGGTTAGGGCTTGAGCCATTCCAGAACAGAAGTGTTGTTTCAGACTTGCAGCCGGGGCAATGGGCTCTTTCCCCCTTCTCCACCCTCCTCCCCTCAAAACATAATGTGCAGTTTGAGCTAAAAAGCTTGACTGAGGGCTGGATTTTCTAGGATCCTATAAGCAGTTAGGGGGTTCCATCAAGCCTATTTCCTCCCAACTATTTTGACATTCCATGGTTCAGCTGTGCTCACATTTGCTGGACTGACACAGTGTGCCCAAACTCCACTTCCATTTGTCATAGTCTAGCCCAGGGGTCAGCAAACCTTTTCAGCAGGAGGCCGGTCTACCGTCCCTCAGACCTTGGGGGGGGCAGACTATATTTTGAAGGGGGGAAATATGAACGAATTCCTATGTCCCACAAATACTCCACAGATGCATTTTAAATAAAAGCACACATTCTACTCGTGTAAAAACACGCTGATTCCCGGACCGTCCACGGGCCGGATTTACAAGGCGATTGGGCCGCATCTGCCCCTGGGCCTTAGTTTGGGGACCCCTGGTCTAGCCCCTGACCATCAGTAACCAAGTGGATTACATTGCAAAGCTAATTGCAAGCCACTCTCTCCCACCAGCCTCAGCCTTCCCTGGCTGCAATATGGGGATAATGAACTGTATTGACATTGGAGGGGGGAAATCACATGGAATAATACCAGAGTTAGAAAATGCTGAGTTAACCAAGCATGTTGATGGTAATAAAATATTGGATTTCTCCATTGTTTTCTACGGGCATTTTCAAATAGGAAAAACCTATAGAAAAGTCCAAGAACACCATGGAATCCCTCAGCTCTCAGTTCTATACCAGGGAAGACTAAAAATTACAGTCCTTGTGAATCCGGAATTTCCCTCTAAAGATAATAAAATTAGTTACTCTAGGGGGGGGGGGTTCCCCTTGTGTATTCCATAGGTCCTGAAAAGCTTCAGAAATTCAGACATTCAGGGGGGTGTGGACGTATTTTTATTTGTATAAGTGCAATGTTCTGTGCACCTAGGGAATCCTAAGCATGTCTAAATCTTAGGTTGGTGTCCAAGAATGCCTGGCATGCTTCCATATGGATGTAGACACTCGACTACCTGAGTTTGCTATTAAAGGGAATCACTATAATATTTTTGCACGTTTCTTTTGAGAAGCAGGGCCAGAGGATTCAAAACTATAAATCAGTGACTCTTGGCACTATTGTGATTTAACCCCCATTTATATTAAATCACATTAAGGTCTCAGGAAAGCTTGCTGCCTCTGGCTCAGTCTACAATACTTGGTGCTTTGGGACCTCATCTAGAAAGATCCTTAGAATGTCCACTATCTAGAATTTAAAACAAGACGGGTGACAATCCAAGCAAATGAGCACATCTAGTGGCTATCACAACTGTATCCCAGGAAGCAGCCCATCTTAACCTAAAAGACATAAAGCCAGAGAGGGGCAGCTTCTTAGTATATATATTTGTCAAAGCATTTACTTCACAGTAATGGCATTTACGCCAAACTGCGAGAGGCAGTGAAGGATAGGCGTGCCTGGCGTGCTCTGGTCCATGGGGTCACGAAGAGTCGGACACGACTGAACGACTGAACAACAACAACAACAAAATGGCATTTACCTCTGAGTAGGCATGTTTAGGAGCCTATCCTACTAAGAATCTCTCTGTCCCTGCCCCCCCCAACAGTGCTGGGCCTCTCTTTAAGCCCCTGCAGGGACGGGGAACATCTGCCAGAGCCAATAGCTCTGCTGCTTCTCATCTTGTATTGGGATTGCAGGGACTTTGTGCTGTCCAAACCACTCCTGAGGTTGGGACTTACTTTTGAGTAGACATACACAGACGAAGGCTGCAATCATAATCCCACTTATCTGGGAGTGAACCCCATTTTTTCAATGGGACTTTTATCTGAGTAGACAAATTTAGAATTGTGCTGCACACGTCATAACCATTAATTAGACAATAGTTAGTCATCGTGATCAGGGGCAGACCTACATTTTGGGGGCTCTGAAGCTGGAACGGTCAAGGGGAGGAGAGGCTTTGCAACCTGCAATGAGGTCTGGGTAACCACTGGTTATCTTCTTCAACATTGGGTTGGGATCCATGACAGATCACCGCACCTTTACAACGTCCCAAAGTTTTCCAGCCAGTAGCACAGATGTTGTAAAGACCCCAAAATTTTCAGCAATTTTAAAGTCACTCAGCTATACAAAGATCTCAGTGCCAAAATCTCCAACTATAATTTTGCTCCAAAATGCATGTCCTCTTAATTCACTCTGGTTTGGCTGGTTGGTTGGTTGCTTGCTTGCTTGCTTCACAACTACTAAACTTTGTGAGAGCCTTATTTTAAAAACAGGTGCCTGCAATGTGGGTTTGTATCCAGGATATACACAGTTTATGATTTTGAAGCACTGGCCTATATGATCTATTCTGAAAAGGCTGCTATCCAGCTTTCTGCCTATCCACCATTACTTGTCTTTACTTGAAGTAGATCCCAGTGACAAACTGCAGGCTGTTTTCTGTTACATGTCTGCCCTCTAGAGGATTAAAAGGTCACTGCCTTCCAAGGCAGTCAAAAAACTGTATTACAGAAAACATATGGTTACATATAACTTAGGAAATGCTTCAAAGATGGTATCATATAATGAAATCATTAACAACCATCCTCATCTTTTTTTTCAATATTTGCAACTCAGAACTATTGTTTATCCCTTAATTATCAAATACGGTTCTTTAAGAGGACTTACCAAATTTGGAATAAAAACAAAATAAAAAATAAATAAAAATCCTTCCAGTAGCACCTTAGAGACCAACTAAGTTTGTTTTTAGTATGAGCTTTCGTGTGCATGCACACTTTTAATGTTAATGTTGAAGGAATACCAAACACACGTGTTAAACAAAATTCATAACATTATTGTGAATCTAGAGAGTTTGCCCAATTTTATCAGTCCAAATGGGAAAAAGAACTAGGTCAGAAAGTACCAATAAATATACATAGATGGACATTGCTGAATGTACCACAGATTATGTCTAGTGTAAACCTTGATTTTTAAATGGTATCTCATGCCTAAACTTCTTAATCGTACTACAGTATACACAAAATGGCAAATACTTTTGTTGGAGATGTGAGATATGTAATGCCAACCTTTTACATATATTTTAGAACTGTCCTAAAATAAGAAATCTTATTTAAAAAAATTAAAAACACCAAAGATTATACTTTGCTAGCACATTCATTCATCCTTTTATTTGGTTGTAACAGACGCAGTGCCAACAGAAGTAATGTGATAGTACTTAATAACTGTAGTCCATATAACCATCCCTTAAAACTGGAATAAAAGTTGTCCTCCAACCATGGAAGACTCCCAAATTAAACTTAGTTGGTCTCTAAGGTGCTACTGGAAGGATTTTTTTATTATTATTATTTTATTCCAAATTTGGTAAGTCCTCTTAAAGTACTGTATTTGATAATTAAGGGATAAACAATAGTTCTGATGTACAAAAATCAGATGTACAAATCCTTCACCTTTATTTCCATTTTTCTATTTTATTAAGCTGAATTAATAAGGAAAAGGAACTGTATTTCAAGACAAAAGTACCAGTAACAGGTAGGTAGCCGTGTTGGTCTGCCATAGTCAAAACAAAATAAAAAAATCCTTCCAGTAGCACCTTAGAGACCAACTAAGTTTGTTCTTGGTATGACCTTTCGTGTGCATCTGAAGAAGTGTGCATTCACACGAAAGCTCATACCAAGAACAAACTTAGTTGGTCTCTAAGGTGCTACTGGAAAGAATTTTTTTTATTTTGTTTTGACTATGGCAGACCAACACGGCTACCTACCTGTACCCCAAATTAATGTTTGGTACATGGCCTGTATGGGTAAGACAGATGTATGAATCTTTTACTGAAAAGTGGGTACTGGTGCAATAAGACATGAGAAAACTCAGGTGCACGTGCTTTGTTAGGAAGATTTACAATTTTTTATTTTTGAACTATGGCTGGTGAAATATTTGGAATTCTTACCCCTTCAACTAGATGTATCAAATTTTTCAAGTTCCTTTTCTTTTCTTTCCTTAAAATGGTTGGCATAACACTAAATAAATGCTTTGGGGGGGGAAATAAATAATTTTTTCCGAGCCCTTCAACAAGCTTCACCTTCACCAAGGATGAAAAGGACTGCAGGGTTGGGGAGGAGGAAGATTATTGATTTAATCAAGCAAGCACAACCTGAGCACCTCTCCTGGCATTCAGAAGCGTTACTTTGACTATGGAGGTAGAGCATAGCCATCATGACTAATAGTCATTGCTGGCCCTCGCCTCCATTAATTTGTCGAATCCTCTTTGGAAGCCATCTTCCAAAGTTGGTTGGCCATCACTGCCTCCTGTGGTAGCAAATTCCATCGTTTAACCATGCACTACATGAAGAAGGGCTTTCTCTTATCTGTCCTGAATCTTCCAACATTCAGCTTCATTGGAAGACCAGGAGTTCCAGTGTTAGGAGAGTGTGACTAATGTCTAGCAAAGAGAAGCGCTTGCGTTGTTTGACTTTTTAGTTTAAGAAACTTGATTCGAGGGTTACTACCGTACAAGCTGAACCCTAACACAGCTTCAGTGATATTCAAAACAGCTTTTCTAATCACCCTTAAAATGTATGGGGGCCAAGACATTTCTTATTTCACTTGCGTTTACAAATTGAAAATGCAGAATTATATTGCCACTTGCATTATTTTCACAAAGAGCTCAGGGAACAGACTAGGACAAAGTATGGAACTTTTCAATCAAGTGATCGACAAATAACTTCAGGAGGACTATGAATGCACTTTTGAGAAAATAGTAGTTTTTGCTGCGGAGCAATGACCCAGAATATGCTCTCACCACACAATGACTAAGCAAAGAGAAGGCATGCAACAGAAGGTAAAACCTTCACCCACAGCAACTTATGAAAACATTCTCTAAAATATGTTTCAGCATTCAAGGACACCCTTTGTCCTTGGCACTCTACCTCTTTAGTGTCCTATACCAATAGGCTTCCTAGAATGGATCCAAAAATACCATAAGCACACTCCTTGTACTTGTCCTTGGCAATAGTTTTCTCCCCACCCCAGCCCCCCGTTGAGCTGAAACTAAGGGTACACAGCAACACCTAAGCTTATTTGCAATACCCCACCTAATTTCCTTTGGTTCCATCCATATTCTGGCTGGCCTTGTGAAAGTGCAGGCAGTTTTCTGGGCTCTCCCTCTCCTGCCCATGTAATTTTTTTCCATCTGCCACTCCTCACCCTCGTCAAAGTGGTGCACAGCTACTTCTAGAGATCTCCACTGCCCTTCCCTTTCCTCTGTTGGAAGGGCTGTGGAAATCTTGGTTTATTTACTCATGTTTGGTGGGAATGCCCCCATGTTGTTGTTTTTTTAAAAAATGGAATACAGAATTCTCCATTATATCTGCCATTACAGGCCCAATCCCTTTCTCCAAATCCTGTCTTAGTCTTACTATCTTTGGACAAAGACTTAGGTTCCACCCTGCAACACAGAGAACTAGTAAGCTTCTTACTGACCACAGCACAATTAGCAATAGCTCAGCAGTAGAAGAACCAGACTGAAATACCCCTGAGCACACGGGAAAATAGTATCTGGGATACAGCAATGTTCGAGCATCTTACCAGATACAGGAGGGCAATTAAAGGCATGATGAATAAATACACCTTCCAAGAAATGTGGACCCTTTTATTTCACTATGTTAATGACCAAAATCAAGACCTCCTCATACCAGCCACTCCATATTCTCAGTGGAGAGGTTACCTTAAGTAATATGTTTGAATGTTGAATGTGCAAGTCAATGGATAAAACAAACACCATTAGATGTACTGCTGGATAAGTGTTTGGTGGTTCTTGTATTTGTATTTGTTTAAAAACAGATGAAAAATTGTAAAAAGAGAAAGAGAGAGAGAAGGAGAGAGAAAAGGAAGTACTAGGTTTTTAAAAACAGAAAGCAAGTTAGAAAGAGGAGAGGACCTTAAAAGACATTCCATCTTTTAACAAACTATTGAAGATACACTTACACTCCAGTTATCACTGTGTGCATGGGTACATGGAAAGAGGACTAGATGCAATCATTCTTGCTGCTCTATGAGCACTGCTTCCCTTCATGTTTACACCTCCGTGGTACATAGTACATCTTCCGGTTAGCTTTTGGGATTTGCAAGTGAATAAGAGGCCTCACACAGCATTCTCTTGAGTTTTATGAGTGGCTTGTCAGTTGGCATGAGCAGGGGGAAAAGGGGTGAATTAAGAAGCCCTGCTGTCTCCAGTCTAGCTGCTCATCTAGAGTCGGATAGATGCATGCTGAAGTCTCTTCCACCTCTGAGCACATTCCTCTTCTCCTCTGTCCTTTCAATGGTTTCTTTACCAAAAGATTGTTCTGCTTCATTTGCTAACATGAAGAAAACCAATACAATACCATCTCGCTTTTACAGGAGTCTGATGGCAGCACAGCTCACTCAACAGGGTGTGAAATTATAATCTACTTTCCTAAAGACATTTCCCTACCTGCCACACCATCCTATTTTCCACCATTTATTTAGAATTTACAGCTTTGAGGTGTTATTGTACTGGAAATAAGAATCCCGGAGGGACAGCTACCTTCATAAGCAAATCATCATATACAATGGAATGGTTTTACATATCAATATATTAAAAGGAAAGCATTGCAGAGCAGGTAAGTCAAGGGTCTGAAGTCTGTTCATTCATCCTCAAGTTTTCTTTGATAATACATTGTATGGTTAAGTTAGCTTAATGGCCCCAAAGCTAAGTTAATGATGCGTTAAATTTTAAGCACTTTCTTTGTCATTGTACATCTTAACACTTAACAAAGTTATCATTATGAACTTGATTTCCAGATTTCCAAAGAAACTAACCCCACACTTCTAGTGAACACGGCATATGAGATGTTTTAATTGAAATTAATTTAACTAATCAGCATTAATATTGCTCTTTTATAACATAATTTGAAATTCAGACACTATTCAATGAATTCAGATTTGGAGTAATCAGTTAGCAAATTACAGTGACCTTGAAATGGCGTCATGACACTCAGTACAGAGTAAGTTCTTGTTACAAAGGTATGTGGTTTTTGTATAGGGCAATGCAATTGGGAATTTTTTGTAACATATCAGGACCGCAAGCCCAGGCTCAAGCCCATAATCTATTACAATACCTGATATCTTCAAGTCCATAGCAAACCAGCATAATGTTGCAGAGCAAATCCCCTATCTCCTAGCCATACTTTATTTCACTTCTGTACTATACTGTATGTATCCACATATCACTTTAAAAAGCCTTTGCACCTGCAGTTTAAAACCTGTGGGTCAAAGGCACTCCATTAATATTGAGCATTCTTGACAATTTTTGCTATTAAGGTGACAGATTCAGGCTGCAATCCTACGCATGCCCACCTACAAGGAGAAAGCTCCCCCCCGCCCCCGATAAACAGATGGAACTTGCTTCTTAGTAAACATGTTTAGGACTACACTGTTAGTGTGCCTCATAACATGCTCTCAAAAATGTACTTTGTCATCATGTTATAAACTGTCATGGCAATAATTACCTGTTTGGCTCTGTTCTAGAACCTAGAGATGAAACCTATAGAAAATTGTGGTTTAACTACTTTGGATAAGAAGTTTCAGGTATCTTCGCTAGATATCAGAATATGCTTTGGGGAAATGCACGAGGGTTTTTAGGGGGGGAAATGAGTTCACTCTAACTAGCACATTATTGCCAGCTGGCTGCACAGTTTAAAAGTTTATTACCTTGATCACGTTAAGTACATTCAATAATGGTGCACATTTCTGAATAACAGAAGTGATAAAGAGTGTGTGACCTTGACTATTTGATAAGCTTTGCAGAAGATTTGGATGTGTGCATGAGCCCTCAACCCAGGTGCAATGGGGATGCCCTCCAACTGTATGATTATATGGGTCAAGCCATCAGATTGAGGTTTCTTTAAAGGGGATTGTACCCTAATAGAACCCCCATTAATCCAGTATTTACATACAGATTCTCCTCCATTGTCAGCTATATCATTTGTGCCAGATTCAGCCAAGCACCTGTTGGCATTTCATGTTCATTTATTTGATTTCTTACCCACTTGTATTCCCTTATATTCATTGGAGTTCTGGAAACTAGCCGTCCCGTTCTGTGCCCCATACATGCCATTATTACTCCCGTCCCAAAGAAACTAACCCCACACTAGCTGCAACCTATGGCTATAAACCATATTACAGAAAACAATGTTAAAAAGTATAGCCTCTCCTTTCGTGTAACTCCCTTTACCTGCTGCAGGCAGGAGACAGAACTACTGCAGCTAGAAGTGGATTTCCATTCTCATTGACTCCATCATTTGTATTCTCCCACAGGAGTCACAAATTAAGAATGCTCAGTACAAACACATTCATGAACAGCTGCTTTAATATAGACCTGTATGGGATGTTCAGGTAGATAACACTTTAACAGAACAGGGGAATCCAAGTCACGTTTGTACTACTAGTCAAGGTTGATAACCTGCATTCACTGTTACAAGCAGGGTAGATGAATGTATTTGAAACCATCTTTGCTGTGATTCCTACAAGACCAGGCCCTGACTGACTCCCACTACAAAAGCTGCTACTGTTGCAAGGGACAGGACCAGCTGCCTAGAGACTACTGATGTGGGCGTTTAGTTTCTGTAGCAGTCAAGACTGAATTTTGGAGGTGATTAATTTTTGCTATTATTGGTATTGTTTCTGTATCTTTATTGTTAGACTTTGCTATGAGCATTTTCTGAATTATTTGAGGATAGTTTAATTTTTTGGTATATTTATTGAGGTGTTTTCATTTATTATGACCACTTAAATTGTGTTATATTTTTGTAATTACCCTGTTTCTCCTAAAATAAGACATAGCCTAAAATAAGCCATTGCAGGATTTCTATGCATTTGTGAAATATAAGCCGTTCCCCAAAAATAAGCCATACCCCGAAAATAAGCCATAGTGACATGGTACCTCCCATTAGCCTGGAGAGGCGTGGCTATGCAGCGTACCGATGCGACACGGTTAAAATAAGACATCCCCTGAAAATAACCATACTGTGTTTTGTTGAGCGAAAAAAAATATAAGACGGTGTCTTATTTTAGGAGAAACACGGTATCTACATCTGCACAGACAGCATGGTTTAACTATGGAAAGGGGGTACACAAATAAACAATGATGACATTAACTTATCCCATTTCCACAATACATAATTCTGATCACCATCAGAAACAGGCAGAACTGGGATGCTTGTTTTACTCTGATGTCATCTAAATGAAACCTGTGACTTCAAGTTTTCAGTACAGACAAGGAAAAAAGCCCCTGTACAACCCAACTCAGCTAAGATTAACTTCATCCCATTAACTTTAAAAACCCAGAGTTCTTTGAAATATGTGGTACATCAAAATAGCCACACGATGGTACTGTGTAGCTGTCTGAGAAGCTACTGAAACCATTTGTAAAACAGATTGCAGCTTGCTGTAAAAAATATTAACAGTGACCTGAATTGCGAATGCTGCGAGTGCTTGCTCCAATTCTGCCTTCTGCGAATACTTCATTTGACATCTTGGCCAGCCACATATTAACAAAGTGAGATACCTGAGGAATGCTAAACTAGCGATAGGAAACCTGGGGCCTTCCAAACATTGGGCTCCGTTTACCATCAGCCAGCACAGCCTACAATCAGAAATGCTAGCTTTGGTCTAGCAATATCTAGAGGGCCATAGATTCCCCAACATAAGCAGTCATCATTTTCCTGTCAAGACTGATTCCCTTTTTCCCAGGGCACTTGCACAAAACTTCCCGCCCATATCCTGAGGGGAAGTTACCATAATCGCAGGCTCCTTTATAGGTTAGCTACCCATTATGCAGTGGAGCTAACCCTGCGGCAAGGCAAGTGAACCAAGTGTCATCCCAGCCTTCTTAAACCTATCCCTTTGCACTATAGATTGAGGAGTTGGGTTTGTGAGGAAATTCCTTTGCACTAACCATAAGCAACAGAAAATGTTGGACCAAAGGAGAGAGCAGTGTAAAATGCCCTATGTGAAATGGGAGGAGGGAGGAATAATGGTCATTAGCTCTGCTTGGCTAGTTCCAAGACTTAAAGAGGTCTCCTATGATAGCACTTCCATGCAAATAAATGAGCCAATGCTTTAAAAAGCTTTCTTTAGGATGGGGAGGAGGAAGATTCTGCCTAAGGTAGGAGAGGTGAAGGATGACAAAGCAGGAGAAATAAGCCTAGTGTGGACTACCCATGCTTACTATGAAGACCTATGGATTAAAATGGAGCTTATTTACAAGTAGACCAAACATTTTAACTTGATACCCTAATACAGCCTTTCTCAACCTTGGATCCCAAGATGGTGTTGGACTATAACTCCTCTCATCACTAGCTAGCAGGATCAGTGGTCAGGGATGGTGGGAACTATAGGCCAACAACATTTGAGGAACAAAAGCTGAGAAAAGCTGCCCTAAAATTTTCAGCCCAACGTTAACCGGACTTGATTCAAGTGCACCGAGTACTTTCCTGAAACTAGCTTTCACTTAATATGCTACAAAGGTTCTTCGACTGTCATTCCTTATTTTAAAAAAGAGAAAGCCTCTTCATCATTTCAATGGGTTGTTGAAGGAAGGTCATATTGCTATCCTTGAAAACTTTCCTGGCTGAAATCTCCAGATGACAAGTGGTTAATTATTTAAACAGACATTTCCCAGGAGATGCTGGTTATGCTGTTCTATCCCCCTGCCTGAATGGAGATAAGTATGGTGTTGGAAGGCTTTTGTCAAATCAAGGTAGGCAGATCCAAAATTGCTTTTGCTTCCCATAGCACCTGAACACTTGTCAAATCACAGAAGTGGCATGTACATGATTCGGTCATTCTACAGTAGCCAACATCAACACTCCTTTAGAATGAAGTCTAGGCCACACTGCTGATCAGAATTGCAAGTCCCGCCTCATTGGCAGCCTCTTTCCAGTCTGGGTACAGCACCATGTCGGAACTTCAGACCTGGACTTAACTGGACTACCAAACTCACGATTCACAGATCCACATTCAGGTGAGCAAAAGGCATGAAGCAGACATAGCAACAAGCCACCAGATGACTGAAGCTGCAAGACCAACCATGTTTAGGAGCCTCCTTCACAACCCTATTTGTAAATTTTCTCCTTTTGTCAAGGAGAGCAATTGAGTCCTAATCTTAACTGCATTGACTAGCTTTGCCCAACCTTCTGGTTTCTGGCAAGTTTTACTTCGTTTTGTTAAGTCAGTTCATTCAAAGTCATCTTGCAATTTTAATCCAAGTCCTTTATTAAGAAAATTAATACAGCTTGCTCAAAATTCAGCTTAAAAAGAGATAAGCCTGTTTACATATTATAAGGGAGGGGGAAGATCAACTATTATTTCATCCAAAGTAGCCAGGAAGTCTTGAGTGGACTGCAGGGTATCTGAAATATTTAAAAAGCCAGTTAACATCAAGTCTGATACATTCGAATTTTAATATTTTCATTTCTATTGTTCATGGTTACATTTCTAATCTCCATTTTTTTCCCAGTGCCCAGTTTACCCTAGTCACCCAAATGTTAGGCAGTTGTTACTGGACAACCACCAATTGCTTTTCAATTCTTTCTGTGTTTGCTCTGTTCCAACCCTTACAATGTAGCATTACAGCTACTCACTTTGCTGTATGCAAATCACTTTTTTTTTTACTTACCATAGCCCCATGAAATGGAAGGCTCTTTTGCAGGTAGAGAGATTGTGCTTGCAAATCTGTCAGAGGCATTTTCAAATACCATCAGAGGAACTCCAGTCAGGGGCATGTGGCTCAGCCTGTGCTCCTCGGGAACTTCAAAACTCTCAAAGTCTGTTCAGAAAGAACAACAGTGGTTAGCACTGTCCCTGCGCATCACTCTCCATTACTAGGAGTGGGGCAGTGACGTAATTCGCTCAGCTAGCAGGGCTTACACCGCTATTGAGTAGCACACAAAGAGCATAAATAAAATACATCAAGACTGGTTTTTTATTCACATTTCCTCAACTTATTTGTTATGCCTGGCACCTTCTAGAAAAGAAATCCTGCAACTTACGTGTATTTAATGTGTGACCATTCAGTTTAACAAGCTTGGCTAATGATGATGATGGTGATGATAATGACGATATTAATAATTATGGTAATAATAAAAATAATGATGATGATGATGATAGAACAGACGGACATCTGGGGGGGAAAGTCTTTGGCAATCCCACCTGCCACTGAACCAAATACATTTTGACTATACACAATTTTGCCTTTAGGTGTGATCCCCTGAACATAACCCCAGCATGCGTTGCAGCTTACGGTATAGAAGTTCAGTTAACAAGACATACAACAACCTGTGACACTCCAGCAGAACCACTTCCTGCTTCATATCTTTGCACTGATTATCAATCAATCACCCCCACTATGCCAAGGAAACCAAAATAATTCTTGGCAGGCATTACCTAAAGGATCATAGGAAAACAGGTTCTCCTTTTCTGGATAGTCTTCAGTAACCATGCTGCTGCTTTCAACTCTGTTTGCAGTTTCAGTAGCCTTAAATGAGGATAACCAGAAAATGTGGTTACAACAAAGTCTTACAACAACCAGACTAGAGATTTCTCCAGTTAATATGCTGAATCTTTGCTTCCCACTGGTGTACCATGGACCACAGCTTGGGAATCCCCAAAATCATGTTTATTATAACACCATGACTTCTTGTTCCCAACTCCTTAATCAAGGGGGAATTAGAAAACAGGCTGCCTCCCCATTTCTTCCCTTTCCCAGAGCCTTCCCTTATCTTCACTTAGAAATCCCCTTTCAGGTACCACCCTGGTTTTTGTTCTTGTTGTTGTGACCAGCAGATTTTCCAGTGTTCTTAGCTTTGATCAATCATCCTTGTGAATGCATTCTTCCTTCATGAGCTAGAGAGAAAGCTGGTCTCTATGTACACACACCTCTCTTTTTCCTGCTATGTGCCAGTCATCCCCCTATTTCATACCCACCAATGTACTACTTTTCTGGAAGAAAAGTTTTACGTAAGATGAAAGCTTCAGTTACTCAAGAGGCTAGTTTAAGGTGCGCTGATCATTATCACTTGCTGAAATTTTGACAGATTGGCACACCTCTATGATCTTTTCTATTCAGCTTGCCTAAGCTGCAGCTCTGATTGTTTGCTTATATCTGGGACAGTTCTCCAGCCTAGGAATCATTCTGTTTTGAGAATCTAATGCAGTCCTATGGAGTATTAGTTCTACTAACCTTTTTCGTAGAAGACTTTTTTCCTTTTGGGAAGTTACTCTTTGTTGTTGTTAAAGGCCTATTCAAATTTCCTAGAACCTTCCTGACAGACTGGGATGCTGCTGGATTTACGTTAGCTGTCCTTCCAACAAGTGGAGTCTTGGGGCAAGACCTTTCAGCAAAACTCTTTGCTATGGAAGAAAATCAAGTCAGCCAACATGCTTGAGACCCAAAGTACCAAAACTTCTTCATTCAAGGGCACCACAGACAAAACAAGCCAGAAAGTACGTTTATCATGTCATATGGACCCAAGTTTGTTGTTTGTCTCTCCAAACAAGCCAAGAGCAGTAAACCAAGGTTTGTTCTTAGCTTATAACTTTTGGTTCAATTGGAGATAAAAAAGTACATGTTAAGTTGACATGACAAACCAGGCCCTGGTTTGTTTCATCCAAAATGCAGCAGGAATGCCCCAGGAAATTCTTAGCGTGCTGCTTGTTTCAAATTAAAGTTAAACCATGGTTTGAACATGGGTTAATGTGACAGGAAAGACAAGGAAATCATAGCCAGTGCAGCTAAGAATACTCCATGAGGCAGAATAAAGGAAAAGCCAGCTAGTTCTCATTTTTCCTTCCTCCCGGCCTCCTGTCCTTCCACAAAGACTTCATCATCCAGTATCTCTAAGCTGAGCTGACTTGTTATCATTGCTGCCTTCAAAACAGGAGGAGAAAGCTATAAAAAGTTGATATTAAGCATTCTGAATTATTAATTCAAGTTCATCAGCATCTTTAATGAAGCTTTGGTTTAAAATAGGTATTTCTGTTCATTTATACCATTTAAATTCACAAGAATACAAACTTACATGGTGCAGATACCAATTGCATCCGACCCTTAGAAGAAGCAACCATGCCAATTTCATCATTCTCCTTTTCTATATAAATTTGTGTCGCCATCACTTTGACATCCAAGGATTGCTAGAACAGATATATACATTATTATTTCGTGTTTTCTTGAATGCTTAACCTTCTGTCATCATTACAGGAGTCCAAGTATGTCTCACTAGTAGTAACTCAATCACTTTGGGAAACACCTCCAGAACCTTCTGGAGCAAAGGCGACCACTGGTTTAAAGCACTTCTTTAAAGTGTTTGTCTTGACTAGGTACAGTGCACTGGTATGTGCAGATAACTGTTAAACACTAAACAGAACTCAAAATGCAAACAAAAACTACTCACTAAAGCAGTTTAGAAAAATAAATAGTAGTGGTGACAAAAAAAATTTTGTTGTTTTTTTTAAAAGCACTTTTTTAAAGTGTCTATTTACATTCTGAAGTTAAGAACAACAGTGAACTATTGCTGCCTACTCAGAAGTAGGTCCCACTGAGTTCAATTGGTCTTATTCTCAGATAAACGCTTAAAAGAATGCAGCCTAAAATTACAGGTTTTGACACATATACTAAAGCAATACTTTCCATGCTACCACATATCCTTGAGTGCCAGTATTAAATGCCAGGCATTAGCATTATA
The DNA here is from genome assembly GCF_009819535.1 of Lacerta agilis. Lineage (NCBI taxonomy): Eukaryota > Metazoa > Chordata > Lepidosauria > Squamata > Lacertidae > Lacerta > Lacerta agilis. The sequence continues at coordinate 41,373,877 of NC_046313.1, read as the reverse complement.
GCAGTGTAACCCAAAAAGTAACAGCAAAAAAGGGAGGGGAACCCTACAAAGTGTATTCCCACCCACATTGTTCTCCATCCCTTTAATGCAGTATCACTAACTTGCCTGACCATGCACAGGAGTACTCAGCAAGAAGGCACAGAGAAATCCAGGACACCTACTGACTGCCCATCTTAAGTACAGTCAGGACTGGAGTCTTAAGTTGCCCTAGACCTGATTGATTATTTTAACTATTATTTCTAACTCTTAAAAAAAAAAAAAGCCAGCTTCTCTTTTAGCATTACTTACCTGCTTATAGAATGGACCAAACGAAACAAAGAATCTGACAGCAATAAGAAAATAAATATTTTAAGATACAGAATTTTTAGAAAAGCAACACAACTTGTTAATAAACCTAAAACCAGCACACTTGAATTAGAATAGATAAAGACGAAACATTAGGAAGCAATAACAAAAAAAGGAAACAAAAATTTAGGGCAAACAAGCTTTTAAACCTCGCATCCACCCATTCCTAACACTCACACTAAAAGCGACACACCAACTGCGACCCAACGAGCTCTGTTTTCACTTTTAAATCATGACCCTCCTTCCCCATTGGTCGTTATTCCCCGCGTGAGCCGCTGCTGATTGCTACCTCAGTAAACAAATGGCGGAGGAGAGGAGGCGGGGTTTCACGCGTTTCCGGCTTGTTAAAGAACCCAAGACGAGGCAAAGGGACAGCAGATGAAGCGTGCTAGTTGCATGTAACTGTATTTCCTACGGGAGCAGTGCACAGTGGGAGTTGATTCCCAGCTACGTATGCATAGGATCAAACTGCAAAGCCTTAGCAAGTCACCCTTGCTCGCTGCACTCGTTGGAGTAAGACAGGAGGTCCTGGAGTCCAGCACTTTAGGAGTATAAATAATAAATTGTTGTTGTTACTGTTACCATTGTTTCTATTTATTATTATTATTATGGGCGGAGGAGGAGGCAGCCCTGTCGATCTGCTGCAACAAAAACAAAGAGGGTTTAAAGGCTTGCAATGCTAGTCCTACTTTTCCGAAGTCTCATTGTACTGGGATTAACTCCCAAATAAGTGGGTAGCCATATAAAGATTGAAGCCAGCCACAATGCTTAAGGCATAAGAGTCCCATCTAGTGCAAGGAAGCATATGCATACGGTCACTGCAGCAGTCCTGTCCAGGAGGACTGCTTTGCTCTAGTGGGGGGCCTCCTACTGCCCTTACAGGACTGCAGCCTTTAGCTCACTGTTTACCAAGCTTGGGTCTCCAGCTGGTTTTGGACTACAACTCCCATCAACCCTAGCTAGCAAGACCAGCGGTCAGGGGTAATGGGAATTGTAGTCCGAAAACAGCTGGAGACCCAAGGTTTGTGAAACATTGCACTTAGCTACTCCAGAGGAGGTTGCTGGACCAAAACCCCTCGTTGCCTGGCTTTCGACCCTCGGGGCTGTAATCAAGACGCGCACCGAAAACAAAGCAGCCTGGAGTCATTGTGGGACTTAACCCCGAGTAAATGCACGTGGGGATCGGGCTGCGTTGGTGGGACAGGGCGGGGGACGCCAAGAGGCTTTTGGAATCAGGGCGGTGCTCCTTTAAGAGGAAGGCGGATGGAGCGGCGCGCTGCATTGTGGGAAGCGGAAGCAAAGCGGGTGTGAGGCCTGCTCGGTGCCGAGAAGCCTGTGGCGTAGAAACAGCGGCGGTCGGGGCTGGCAGCTTCGGTAAGGCTGGATTTTGTGGCTGCCCTGCGAGTGTTACCCGGCGTAGGAGACTTTACTTGCCCCATAGGATAGCAGAGGCCGGTTCCAATTTCCTGAAAGTTGTGTTTATTTATACGGAGTACGTATTCGGGATGTTGTGTCTCCCTGGGCGTTTAAAATCCCGGGAGCCTCCGTGGTGGCTGCTGTTTCTCCTCTTTCCTTTGGGTTTCGGTACATTCTGTGTTTTCACAAAGAAGAGTAAACAAAGGCCCCCTAGGCCTCTCGTCAGGACCTTCTCTGGGGGTTTATTTGGTTTACCTGTTTCAGCTACGTATTTGTCGCGGGAAACAGAAGAGGAATGTAAAAAGGACTTTTTGTGCTTCTTTTCGGCTTCTTGAAGTCCTTGGGGGGGGGGGCGGTGTTAAAGCTGGGGCCGACCGTATAGTGAGCTCCTGCTCTAGCCTCCCGCCCTCCTTCCACTTAAAGCCACCTCTCCGTTAAACGCACAATTCCAGTTGCCATGTTGATTGATCAGTACACTAACAGTGCCTGAAATTATTTATTTGCTTCCAGTTGCTTGGATCAGATAGATGTTCTTTTGTTATGATGGCTAAGCAGGTAATAGTTGAGGTGTTCTCATTAAACTATTACTAATGAGAGGGAGGGGAACCCACATAAACATAGTTATGTACTGGTATGACTAATAATGCTAACTCGTTGGTTCATAAAGATATAAACATCGGTGGCTAAATCCTGCTAAAGGAGTCTTCTAGGGCAGTGTTTTTCAACCTTTTTGGGGCAAAGGCACACTTGTTTCATGAAAAAAATCACGAGGCACACCACCATTAGAAAATGTTAAAAAATTTAACTCTGTGCCTATATTGACTATATATAAAGTAATTCTCTTGAATTTTTCAATTTTTCCCACGGCACACCAGGCAACATCTCGCGGCACACTAGTGTGCCGCGGAACAGTGGTTGAAAAACACTGTTCTAGGGATCTATGCAGCCACAGAAGGAGTGGAGAAAATAGCTGGGAGGCTTATAACTCCCAAAGCATCAGATAGGATAGATAGCTTTTGGTTTCATGTTTGCCTAATTTATAGGATTTATAGGAGGTATCTGAAGAAGTGTGCATACACACGAAAGCTCATACCAAGAACAAACTCAGTTGGTCTCTAAGGTGCTACTGGAAAGAATTTTCTATTTTGTTTCGATTATAGGAGGTAGTAACTTATAGGAGAAGGGTTATTTAACAGTCACATTGGTAGATCTGTCTTCAGTTAGGATGGTGTTGAGCAGAGTGTGGTTATGTTATGACACTATCTGCATGTTAGGGTTTTGGAATCATTTCTTGGATTCATGGAGAGCTTATGCGTTATCCCACGAATCCCAGCTGCTTCTTTTTCTGTTATCTCTCAGAGAGAGAATGGTGTTATATTTCATGTGGTAGCTACTTTTTTCTGATGGCTGTGGCCTGGCTCCAAATACAGTACTACAAGAACACCAGTGAAGGGGCAATGGGAGAATTAATACATGCAAAATACTGACAATAGTTAACAGTTTGAGATTATTCATAAGGACATGTATTAAAACAGTTTGATCCATTTCTGTGGCTGATAAAACCTGCATTTTTTTATTTTTTTGGTAAAAGATCATGGAATCTGGTAGTATGGAAACAATACCTACTAACCCTCCTGGAGGGTCAAATGGCTTAGAAGAGCCGAAGAAGATGACCAGGGAGGACTGGAGAAAGAAAAAGGAATTGGAAGAACAGAGAAAACTGGGCAATGCACCAGCGGAAGTAGATGAAGAGGGAAAGTAAGTCTTGTGTATCCCTTTGTATCTGCTAGCAGTTCCCTTGTAGTCCCTTCAAACTTGCACTTCTTTTATGACTTTGTTGTTGTTTTTGTTTTGTTTTGTTTTTGTTTTGAAGTTAGGAGATATGTACCTTGAAGGAATTTCTTTCATTTTGCTTGATTTTGGAATTTCTATAGCCAATGGGTAATGAAATGAATGAACTGAAATGTGTGGTTTATTCCTGCCTTCAGCCTGTCTAGCCTTTCCCTAACCTTTCCAGAGTGGGGCAGGCAATTGAAGGGATTGAAATCTTGAAATGTGAGGTGTTTTTTTTTTAAAAAAAAAAAAAAGCAAAAAGGGAGGGCTTAAGCTCAGTAGTAGAGCGTCTGCTCAGAATATCGATCTGCGAGGGGGAAAGACTCACTTCCTATATAACATGGTATCCTTTTATTGTTAAGAGAATTGAACATGGTTTTGACCCTCCATTGACTCATGGACCCTTATGGAGAGACACTTTGTCTATATACTTGGAGGCATGTCCCAACTGAGTTCAGCTGAATGTCAGGTTTCATGATAGAGATAAGGCAGCATATAAATGTCAGAACATAATAAAAATAAATAATGACATGATCCTAACTGTTTCCACTTAGAAGTCTTCTTGATCTCTATCTCAACATGGGAACCCTTACTGACTTACAGTCACAAAGCATTCACAACATTATTTTGAGAATATCTGTAACATTTACTTGTTCAACAATGCAACCATAACACAACCATATTTATTCAGAAGTAATTCCCAGTATGTTCAATGGGGCTTACTCCCACTTCAGTGTGTGTTTTTTCTATTTATTACAGAGACATCAACCCTCATATTCCTCAGTACATTTCCTCAGTCCCATGGTATATAGATCCTTCAAAAAGGCCTACACTAAAGCATCAGAGACCTCAGCCAGAAAAGCAACAAGAATTTACATTTCTAGGGGAATGGTATAAGCGAGGAGTCAAAGAGGTAGGTCGCCATGATGGGAATGCTGGCACTCTAGAATGTGAATAAATCCTAATCAGTTTGCTGTCCTTTATTTCTTATCACTGGCATTCAAAAGATTGAGTTCAGTGATAGTTTGTCATCTTTCTGAGTATCAGATGTTGCAGGATAGATTTACACTAGTTGACTTGCAGGGGTACACTTCAAGCTAAGGATGAAGTTCTCTGCAATTATCATTACAGATAATTAATTGTATTGTAGAGCTGTTTCTTTTGCAGTCAAATGGGGCCAACTATATTCTGATCGAGACTGAGTGGATGAAAGTAGGTGTGCTGTTGATAGGAAGTTTTTGTTTGTTTTTGTTTTTTGTTAAGAATTCTCATGCAACCAAGTACCGCAAAGGAGCATGTGAGAACTGTGGTGCCCTTACACACAAGAAGAAAGATTGCTTAGAGGTAAGCATTATTATTATTTTTACATGAAATTGGATAAAAATAACTGTGAATCTTGCTAACATCCTGAAAAATTAATTTCCCCCAAGCTCTCTGATACAAAAGAATGAATAATAATGTGGCCAGTTCCTTTTCTGAAGAGCAGGAACAATGCAAAGTTTGTGATCTATTTCCTTCCTTGCAGAGACCTAGAAAGGTTGGAGCCAAATTCACAGGAACCAACATTGCACCGGATGAGCACATGCAACCACAGCTGATGTTTGACTATGATGGAAAAAGAGACCGTTGGAATGGCTATAATCCAGAGGAGCATATGAAGATTGTAGAAGAATACGCCAAGGTTGATTTAGTAAGTAGGGTGGTGTTTTTTTTTTCTTTAAAAAGATTCTGACAGTCTCTTGGGAAGTCGTGGCATATATCGATGTTAAAATAGGTCACTTTTTTATCTAGAGTAGAATTAACTTGCACACTATTTTAAATACCACTAGAAATGTTTAATGTGCATGAAAAGCTGCCTTTTACTCAGCCAGACCATTGAGTCAAGAGTGACTTTCAAACAATGCATTTGTTCAGTGCCACTGTTTCGCTCATGTAGCATACTTCAGCTTGTGCAAGAAAATGTCCACTTCCTCTTCTTCCTGCAGACCACCGTGGATCTTCAAAATCTCCAAATTGTTGGGGGGCTCTCAAACAGATTTTGGGGGTACACAAGGGGAGGAGGGGAAGAGGAAGTTTTGTTGAGCATGCAGAACACCACTCACACAGCAGTGGATAAATACCACTTGTCTAGTGAAAGATTCCCTCTGGTGGGAAGAACTTCTGCTTGCTAAGGGTTAATAAGTGGATTGTTCATACTGAATTTTAGTACCAAACTAGACAGATTTAATTTTAATTAAACAAGATGGATGTTTGCATGATGAATGAAGCAGTTGTGCAAGCTTTCAGTCCAATGTGAGAAGTAATCCTGCTTTCATTTTAACAGGCTAAACGCTCACTGAAAGTGCAGAAGCTCCAGGAGGAGCTGGCTTCAGGAAAGCTGACAGAGCAAGTGGTAAGTGAACTGAAAACAATAGTACCCTGTTTTACCACAAGGGATGTATGTCCCCCTTTCTCACATGTCACCTCTGCTATTAAAGGTATAGGGTGCTGCTGATGGCACAAATAAACACTGGATCAGGCTTAAGGTAGATTTAAGCTACAGCTTTTGCTATGAACAAACCAACAGGAGTGCTTACTCATTTGGGCGTGCCCTTCATTTTGCAGAAGATACTGAATTTCTTCACTAGGTGGCAGTATAAAGCCTACTTTTAATATTAAAGCTTCCTTTGAAGGGGGGAACCAGAGCCATTTCAGAGTATTTTCTTTCAGCTTCCTCAATAAAGTTAATTTCAGTCTTATGCTTTTTAAAAACTTTTTGAAATTTAAAACTAAAATACAAAATGGAACTTATGTAGTGTGCTAATGCTACTTTTCCTTGCCACAGAACTCGCCGCGACATAGATGGGGAGAAGAGGAACCAAATTCACAAACGGTAAAGAATATTTCAAAAAAACTCACAAGATACAACAGAGAGAATTGTTTTTTCACAGAAAATGGCTTGGTGTATTATGTGGTAGGCAACTGGATCATGCTAAAGGACCAAATCTAGAACTGAACATACCTCTGTGAGCCATTTTGATAGGTGCTTGGAACCACCCACCTATTAATCACCTGCCATCATATGTGATGGACCAGAAACTATTACTGTTACAAGGGAAAGTGAAAAATTGGGGGTGTGGATGGATCACCTCTTTTCCCACCCCAACCAGATGCCTCTGATAATCAGCATCACTTTATGAAAAGATGGGAGGTTTGTGGGTGTTTTTTAAGCCTTTTTGCATAGAGACAACAAAATTAATCAGCTGCCCTTTCAGCTCTCTGTGCTGCTTGAGTAACATGGACCAGTTAGAAGGATGTTTCGCGTCTATTTCTGTATCTAAGTGACCTGTCCTGCAAGGCTGAAATAGCCTTTGGCAAATCTAACCTCACTTAGATCCTAATAAATTAAAACATATATGACTCTATATAATTATTTTTTTATTTACAAAGCACTAATAAAATTGTGTGAATTTTTTTAATAGTTTAAAGGTCTTTGCATTTTAGATTAATTGTGCAAATGAGTTCTACACCTACTGCTCTTTTGAATAATGCATCTTACTATGTTTTCAGGAAAGAGATCATAACAGTGAAGATGAAGATGAAGACAAATATGCAGATGACATTGATATGCCTGGACAGAATTTTGATTCCAAAAGGCGTATTACAGTCCGAAACCTGCGTATTCGGGAGGATATCGCTAAAGTAAGCAGATTCACATTAAGCCTTGTCATTGTGTAGCTACTGTCTGTGTTTTACTGGTGGATTAAGAAAAGTACACAACATTCTTCTTGCCTTCATCAAGCTTTATTAATTAATATATGCAACCAATTGTCTCTTTTAGATTTCTCATCCTTAACTGAAAATTTATTGCTTAGTGACATTAAGAAATCCATTTAACTTAAATTGAAATGAGGATTTGATTAGCTGCATGGACATGTTGGCATTAAAAGATCTTCAAGGGATGGTTGGCTCTGTTACCTGCACTGAAGCTTCAAATCTGTATTCTCCTGTCTTTTCAGTACTTGCGGAATCTTGATCCCAATTCTGCATACTATGATCCTAAAACCAGAGCAATGAGAGAGAATCCATATGCCAATGCCGGAAAGAATCCAGATGAGTAAGTTTGAAACTAACTTGCTCGGATAATTTAAATGTCTTGTGCATCCTTTCAAACATAAATATTTGGGTACCAGTGAAACCTGTACATGACAGTGGAAGTTGTGAGAAAAGCTTTCATTAGTACTAATTTGATACTGGGGATTTCCTGGGTGGCATCCAAAACCATGTGAATGGACCTCCCTTTTCCCTATCTGCCAGAGGTTTCCCAAACCAGGTTTTAGGGCATGCAAGGTTGGGGAGAATCTGTTCTACCACCAATATCCATTCCGCTGGTGAAGAAACACTGTTGGATTTCACCCATGGAAAAAATTGATTTGACACCTCCATCACCCCTAATCATTTGGTTGAAATTAATTATTCTGTTGAAGAATGCTGCACAGACATTCACATATCCATGTGCTATCCCACTAGGGGAAAGTGCTCTTGAGCTTCTGGGGGGACTGATGCCCAAAAGCTTAGGTCTCTTTCCTCCAAGCTTTACTTTGTGCTGGAGTAAGGAGTAAATAAAAAATTATCTTGAGTCTCTCATGCTGTTTGTTACCATAGCCAAGCTTGATATGAGACCATGCTTTCCTTTCAAGCCTTCTGTATATAGACAGAGGGTTCAGTGAGAGACATGGTTTTCCCTTTTGAGTTGCAGTTTGGGAAAAGTAAAAGAGCTGAAATCTTGTGTGGTTTTTTTATCCACAGCAAGGGCTGGTGAGAAACCCCTGCCTCTAAGACCCACAGCACACTTGGGAGGACTTTCATGGGGATGGGAGAGGGTTGCTGGTGAGCATAAATAGAGGCTGGCTTGCAAATCACCAACAAATGTGGGCCCCAGATGCTGTGTAAGAAAGCTCTGTTGCATGAGGGTGGCAGTACATTTCTTTCTTGTGTGTGGTTTTAATCTGAAAGTGGTTTCTCATACTGCATTTTGATAATGGATGATTGCTCTGACAGCGGTGCGTGCAGTTGAGTCTCCTCAGAGACGCAAGAAGCAGGCTGGATTTTACAGATCTGTGGCAGAGCTCGTCACTTGTGTTGCTTTTGGGGGTGGTGCGGGGACTTGTGTTGCTTATTGAAGCACATCTTTGCAAACATGGGAATGGCTGCTTTCAATGAAAGTGTCCTAACAAAGAAGAAAGAACTCATATTGTAATGTAAAACCACTCATACTTCCTGTGCATCCTGATTACTTACAAGGTCTTTCCTTCCAGGGTCAGTTATGCAGGTGACAACTTCGTTCGTTACACAGGGGCTACCATTTCTATGGCACAAACTCAGCGTAAGTACTGAATCTGCCAGACCGATGTTTTCTTCAGTTGTACCATCCACTGCTACTTAATGAAACATGCTTTAAATGTGGGTTTTGGCAGTGGAAGGAACTATTCTCAGTTTAATCTTCAGTGGAATTTCAACTTTGGGTATTTGGGTGCCCAATAGAGGAAAAGGGTCCCTATTCAGAGGAACACCCCCCAATACCTCCCCTTTATCAAAAAAAGAAAAAAAAACATGTGCTAAGGGGTGCATTTGTGCCTCCTCCATACTGCCAAAGGAACACTGGCTACAGAGAGCATCATGCAGTTGTGAGTTCTCTTAGGCTTCTGAGCCCAGGAGTTAGGCTGAAAGGAAGTAGCTGTTTGCTCACTCACTTCCCTTCAGCATGGGGTATAAAATGTAGGGGGGGGGGGGCTGCAGTGATCCAGGTGTCCTCCAAGCCCAATGTCCCCTTCATATCCTTAGATAATTCTCCCCAAACTGCAAACTCTGCCCCTTGGAAACCATGAACCCTCTGCTCAAAGCAAGTGGGTTCCAGGCCAGCTTGAGCAGATGAACAGTGGACAGTGATGTTGCAGGCTGTTCCTGAAGCTGGCTCAGTAGAGCCAAGCCTAGAGAGATTCATGGCAGCTGTTCCTGGAACTGGCTCTGTGAAGCTGAGAATCATTCATGGGAATAGAAGGGAAGAGTAAAAACACAGAACCTTACCTTTGCCTTGTCTTCCTTTACCCCCACTTCCCCCATAATTATTTGGTTCCTGTGTGTGTGTGTGTGTGTGTGTGTGTGTGTGTGTATCAGCAAATAGTTATTGCAAACATTCTCTCTCCTTAATTCCTTAAAAGTGTTTGCCTGGGAAGCCTATGAAAAAGGCTCTGAAGTTCATCTTCAGGCAGATCCTACAAAACTTGAACTCTTGTATAAGTCCTTCAAAGTGAAAAAAGAAGACTTCAAGGAGCAGCAGAAAGAAAGCATCCTGGAGAAGGTAAATCAGCCTCATATATAAGCACCAGCCTAGTAGCTGAAGGCAACCAGAGATTTTTGCATGCAGCAATAGAAATGCAGCAAGCAAGATTTACTGAATTGCATATTTTAAACAGAATTGCATATTTTGAACTGCTATTTGTAAGGTTTTATAAATAAATAAATAAAAACCTTCATTTAAGCCCCTTAAAAAAATCCAACACACAACAGGGAGTAAATAGGTTTACAAACCAATCTGATTTTTGAGGTGGAAATGGATTTATAATCTAACCTTGCTGTGCATTTGCTTAAAAAAAATACTGCTAGAAATTTATGCAGTTTTGCTTGTGTTGGTGTATTCTATTCCACTGAATAGAAATTTGAAAATGTTTTCAATACACATGCACATGAACTTCTTAAAAGCAGAGTGGACAGGCGACGTCCATTTTGCGCATGTACAATTGATGTGCAACCCCTGACACGCGGGTCATTGTAGACCTGGAAAAGGGCATGCCGGGCTTCTGTGTGCTCCACTGACCAGAAACACAACCCCGTGTAAATCGGGTTGCCTGTATATAAGGATAGTGTAGTGCCTTACAGCTGTTTCCTGCAATATCCAGAGAGGGATTCTTGATTAGTAAAATACTGTATAGTTAAACTGTAGATAATCCTTTGCTAAAGAGTTTTCCAAACTTTTATTTCTTACAGTATGGAGGACAAGAACATCTGGATGCCCCACCGCCTGAGTTGTTGCTTGCTCAGACAGAAGATTACGTGGAATATTCTAGACATGGAACAGTTATTAAAGGTCAAGAGAAGGCTGTTGCTCGTTCTAAATATGAGGAAGATGTAACTATCAACAATCATACAGTAAGCATCAAGAACAGGAAACCTTACTAAAAATAAGGCTACACTTTATATTTTTGAATAAGGGTTCTGCTGCTCAGAATTATTCTGAGCTGTGCTCCCCTTCAGCTGCAAGCAGCCAAATTCTGACCTGCACACACTTCATAGGTATGAGTTGAGTTCTCCTGTGCTTACATGGTCACTGCTTCACTGTAAAACAGTTGGTTTTAAAAGTTACTTACTACAATGATTCCTTTGCAGGGAGAAGCAATAAAAGGTGCCTTCCCTCCTTCCGCCAGTGGGATCTCTCCTCAGGATTAAAAGCTTATTTGTGGGCGGAAGGAACCTTCTTTTAACATAGGGTGACACCTAGATCCAGCCCCATCGTTTCACTTAGCAAATATTTGACTTGGAAACTTAAAAAATCAGTCTTCAAAATCTGCAGATACTGTACATCTGTTCAGGGCGCAGTTCAGCAAAAATGAAGCACTTTTATGTCCCATTTTGGCAGCAGAATTATGCATATGTTCAGAAACTCAGTCAAGTAAACTAAAACATCAAAAGGGCTGAACTTTGGATTGCCCCAGATGTTGCAACCTTTCCTCATAGGGCAGTTGCTCTAATCCTTAGTCCAGCAGCCTTTCTTCACAGTGTGGCCAACCAGATGCCTCTGGGAAGCCAACAAACAGGATCTGAGTAGAACAAATCCTTCCTAGGCTGAAGATTTGACTTTAATAGAAGTTTAATAAATCCTCTAAGTAGATTTCATGCTTTCAGGGAAAGTAATATTTCTCAAAAGTTTAGTTGTATCCTGAACAACATTTATTTATTTCTATAACTTTACATCAGCACAAGCAATGGTAGTAAAAGTAACTGATTTTACTTTTCTTTTTATTCCCCCTGCAGTGCATTTGGGGTTCCTATTGGAAAGAAGGCAAATGGGGATATAAATGCTGCTACTCATTTGTAAAGTATTCATACTGCACAGGAGAAGCTGGAAGAGAAATCGCAGTAAGAACTGGCCTAAGAAATAAATTTTCCACTTCTAAATTAAAAAAACAACCAGGCTAATACTTGTATCTCCTGTTGAATTTTATTTTCTCTTCTATTTATTCTCTCTACAGAACGCTGATGAGGAATTGCCCATTGAAGTGCCTGAGGAAGAGTACATGACCAAACAAAGAACTCTAGTGGAGGTAGGTTGCCTTTTTCTCCTGCTTGCTTCCCTTTACAAAAGAAAAGAAAAGAGAACCCTATTGGTGTGTCAAGGGGAAGAGAGATATTTTTAGTTTGTAGAGCAGGAATGGGGAACTGGATCCAGCCAGCAGGCCAGATCTCCATGCGCCCACTGCAGGTCACCTGCCATCACTAGGTGAAGTAGTTTTTCTTTGCAGACAAACTTGAACTCAAGTCAGGCTGCAAAGAAAGGTCACTAGCCAATACCAGCAGGGGTTGTAGTCAGTGCCAATCAGCTAAGTGACGCTTATTAAAACCTCTGCTTTTGGCAGGAATCAGTTGCGCTTGGGAGCTCGGATCAGAAGTTCTTTAATGACACTAATCTCAGCAGAGCTTGTATTTGGCATCAAATTTAAAAGGTTCCAAATGCAAGTCCTCCTTAGCAAGAAACAACTGGCAGCATTCTTTAAGGCTCCCAATTGTTCTTTTGCAGCTGTGGCTTCACTTGCTCCACACCTGATGTTACATATGTCTGGTGTGCAGCAGATGGATGTGGTTTAAGGAAAACTGCCCCATGGGCCCAGTTAGAACCACTTGCCAGGCCTCATTTGGCTTGGGGGCCGGAAGTTCCCCACAACTGATATAGAGGAATAGTTCTCTTTAACTGCAAGATCAGCCTAGTGGTTATTCAAAATAAGAAAGCACAGCCCATGTAACATTTCATCCTTCAAAGTCTCAAACATTCCCTAGCTTCATTTACTACAATGTGTTATACGTGGGGCTGCCTCTGAATACTATTGCTCTTTCCCACCCTTTGCAGATGCATCAGGAAAAACAAAAAGAGGAGAAGAAGAAAAAGAAGAAAAAGCACAAGAAGAGTACAGGTTCTGATAGTGAAGAAGATAGAAAGAAACAGGAAAAATTAAAGAAGGTATGCTTGAAATAAGAATCATCTGCCAGCTGCATTTTTCTTGTTTATTAGTAATTTTCAAACCGATGGATTCCTTTTGTTAGCAGAGGTAAAGTGTTGAATATAACTTGGTGACTTTTTAGTCATACTCTTTTGGGTGAATACTTGTGACGGTGTTTAGACCAGTAGCCAGCAACTGAAATCCCATGGACTAAACCTACATTATGCCACATGATCACCGTAATGCTGAAGACAGTTTCTCTCCGTTTTCCATCTCCAACCCTGCCTATCATTTAATGAAACCTCACTCCCTGTATTGGATCTTGCTGGCTTCTGTGAACTAATGTCACACAGTTATGGATTGTGTTTTGTTTTCCTTTAGGCACTGAATGCTGAAGAAGCCCGTCTCCTTCACGTGAAAGAAATAATGCAATTAGATGAGAGAAAGAGGCCATATAACAGCATGTATGAAAGCCGAGAACCAACAGAGGAGGAAATGGAAGCTTATCGAATGAAGCGCCAGCGGCCAGATGATCCTATGGCCTCGTTTCTGGGGCAGTAACTTTTATGAAAGAACTTGCAAGCCCACAGGACTTGGGTGCTGTTTTTATATTTGATCACCAAGTGGAACACCTGCCACTTTTCTGTATTGTATTGTATTGTGTATGTGTATATAAATATGGCAATGTTTCAACTGAAAAAAGAGTGTACAGTTTACATCTTGTGTTTCATTTGTTTTGTCAGCCATAACCTGCTGATTGCAGTTATGGTGCCTAATAGGTTTATTAATTCAAAAAGGCAACATTCTTCTCACTCAGAAAGTGTCTCATGCCCAAACAAAAAATAGCAGGAGTCACTATCTAGAGTTTTTTTGTATCCCAAAATGACAGCTGTTCACAATGAAAAGCAAGCTGGCCTTAATAATACTTGCTTGGTTTGTGCATTTCTGTGTCCAGTAGAATTTGCGTTTTGATGCAGTTAATGTGCAGTGCTGTTACTGCCTTCATACTGCCAGTCTGCTCACTGGAGAGCCAGTCCCCCAACCACCAAAACCCCATCTCCAGTTCCTCCCGATACTTCTGCCTTTCCCTTGCAGCTCAAGCAGCAGCCCTTTTCCATCTTTTCTGTGCTCATACCCCCAAACTTGGGCAATCATTCCTCACGGTTTGCCATGCTATTGAAGTCTGCTGTCACTTCCACTGCCGCTGCCAAAACATGGACTCGCATAGTATTATTTCATCTTCTGTTGCCCTTATTACTGTAAGCCCTCTTTAGTGTCCCTGTCCAATAGGAGAATTAATTTAAGGTTCAGCTGCTTTGTGCAACCTTAAAACCCCACACGCAGTAGCCGCAGGGCCAGAACCAGTGTTCTCTTGTGGGAAAACCCTCTCCCTCCCTTAGGCACAATTCTGCCTCTTGCAGTTCTGTTCCTTTTATTAAAATGCGAATTTATTTAGTTTAAATTGCCTTGCCCGTTGTGCTCCAGTGAAGCTTGCTAAAATTTTGCAATGTCAAAATTGAGACTGCAAGCTTTAAAAAGCAGTTCCTGTCTACTTTTCTGTCTATGAAACAAGTGCCAGTGGAAGGCTCACATTGCCTGAAGTGTCATTTTAATACATACTAAATAGGTCACAATATAGTTTGCCTTCTCTCGTGATTCTATGATTTTATATATGTACTGCACGACATCTTGGTGCATGGTGTTATCTGCAAAAGTGAACTAGCATTAGTGAGCCAAGCCTATTCAAATGTTGGATTCTGCGCAACATGAATTATTTTGATAGGCTTAGTTGATACTTTTAGATCCTGGTATTACTGCTTTTTGTTTATTTGCTGTCTGGGAAATTTTTTCTTTAAAAAGGCTTGGCTGGACAAACAGACAATCTCAACAGAACAGCTAAAATCTATCCGGATGAAAGCAAATGTAGTCTAAGCTTAGCATTTTGTTTTTCTAATAGAAATGGTTTATAGTATATACTCTCTAGGGATGTTGCACAAACACTCCCAGACTTCACAAGAGGGATGGGCCAGCACAATATGTACAGTTTTCCAGTAACTAACAAATATAGCCTTGATTTTATGGACATTGGAGCAAAGGGGACTTTGAGAAGGGAGCAGTTGAATCACACAAAAGAGGTGGAAACCTAATGCCCAGGATCAGAAAGGAGCAATTCAATACCCTTTGCATCATCTGAACAAAGCAGTTGGTGGTACCTGGATAAAGGGCATCACCAGTCTAAGGTGGGAGAGGGTGCAGCTGTAACCAGGTTGCACAAACTACAAAGACTCATGCATGAATGTGCAAAACCAAGGGTGGGACGATGTCATTCGCATTCACCATTAGAACTTGAGCAACATAAAAAGCAGGCATGATAGCATGTGTGGATGGTACATGGAGTTCAATCCATTAATTACAGAAGGAAGTTTATATCCCCAAGGGACATAAACTTCCTTTACCAAAGAATGTGTCTTAGGCTGTTACCTTACACACTATTTCCAGACTGGTAGGTCAAATTTAAAAATGATGTGAGCACAGCACAAATTATTAAAAGCAGCAGCACCTTTTATATACTGTACTGGGCTTCTTGCATTCTGCAGAAGTGTGTGTGTGCCAGTCTATTTCATATATCTTTGCAAATTGGGTTAGTACTGGGAACTTTTGTGTTTGTTATTGTCTTGCATCTGAATTGAAATCAGTGTCTGTGTGCACTGAAGTACCATAAGCCCTTATCCCCACCAACTTGATGGCTGAGATCATCGGGAAGAGCACCGTTCATTGTCTACTGTGCTAACAAAGCCCAGCTTACTTCAACTAAAGTCATGCATTTGGTGTCACCGGTCCCATGCATCAGGCTTTTTTACTTTCAGGAGTCCCCTGAAAATGGTTTTTACACTGACGGCCTTTGCAACTGTTTTTAAAATAATTTAATGATTATCTGTTGCTGGAAATCGCAGGAAAGTGCTTCTGTGCTCAGATCCTGCTTGCAGGTTTCCAATAAGCATCTTACCAGCCACTGTGAGAAGAACATCTGGTTGGCCATTGATCTGATAGAGTGGCTTATTATGTTCTTATGTCATGTTCCAGTAGCTAAGAGTTACAAGCCTAATAAAGGCTTTCTGGGAAGTGATATATAATGAGTTAAAGAAAATGTTTAAAAAATACTTTCGTTAAAAAACCAGAAGCCTTTTTATTGGGGATAGTGAGTGAAAAGATGCCAAGAAAAGATAAAACACTTTATGTACGCAGCAACAACAACAGTGACAATAATTCTTTTAGCCCCAAAATGGAAACAACAAGAAGTACCAACGAAAGAAGAGGGCAGATGAAGATGATGGACTTTGCGGAATTGGCAAAGCTGACTGGAAAAATCCAAAACCAGCATGATCAAGTATTCCAAAATGACTGGAGTTAATTCATATGATATTTTAAAGATTACCACTCTAAGCAATTAACATCACTAGCAGGGTTGTCCGAAGACTTGTAATGAAAAGTTTTCTTCTTTTTATATTTACTTAAAGCTTTTCACAGTTGCAAAAAATGCAATGATATAAAGGTTAACTTTGGAAGCCATGAAGCAGGAGGGAAGGAAGTCGCCGGTCTCCCAAGAGCCACAAAGTGGATAACAATGATGTGATTGTATATTATTAAATGGAAAACTAATAACTATATATTATAGTGGGGTGTGGCCGGTTTCCCACCACCACAAGCCAGGTTCCAAATCCTCTTCCTCTCTGTGGGGGGGGGGTCTTGGTCAGGTGACTTCCACCACTCCTCCTCATCCAGCAAATCCCTGACATGTATAATCTGTCAAAACAAAATAAAAATAAAAAAAATTCCTTCCAGTAGCACCTTAGAGGCCAACTAAGTTTGTTCTTGGTATGAGCTTTCATGTGCATGCACATTTCTTCAGATACACATGCATGCGCACGAAAGCTCATACCAAGAACAAACTTAGTTGGTCTCTAAGGTGCTACTAGAAGGAATTTTTTTATTTTTTATTTTGTTTTGACTATGGCAGACCAACACAGCTACCTACCTGTAACTGTATGTATAATCAGTGTCCACATGGAGGATTTTTAGTGGCGCCCACTCATAGTTCTCCCCCTGCCAGCTACATCGCCTCCCCCGCTTCAGAAGGTGTATCACCGGTTAGGTCAATGTTCACTCACTTTTCACAGGAGAAAGAGTGGGAAATCCATTTTAAAACTCCCAGTGTGGACGCACCCAAGTACATGCCATATGAGTGGAACCGTAAGCAGACTCTTGGCCAAAGCCTGACTGAGGTTTGACTGGACTGCTGCCTGAAGCCAGATAAAATAGCTGTCGGCAGCCAGATTCTGCCTGCCAACCAAGCATGTTCTGGAGAGTCTCGTGTTGCTTTTAGGTGACCTTACACAAGACACTCTTCTGTCCGTGGGTGATAACACACAACTCCTGGCCCCCTTTTGAGTTTCTGAGCTTCCGCAGAGCAGGTCTTTTTCCTTTTTCCTTTCTTTCTTCTCAAGTATCCGGAGCCTTCCAAGCGTTTAGCCACATGTGTGTAACATTTTCTTCCCTGTCTCACGTGACACGAGGCAGAAGCTCAAACATTACACAATAATCAAAATATGCCTCTGGCAAAGCTGAGCCAAAAAGCTGAAGCCGATGCAAGAAAGTGGGAATGCAAATGAAAGAAACCCATTTTTACTAACGTCAAGCAAGGCATTTGAGAATGCAAAGTCGGGAGCCCTTCGTTTAAAGGAAAGGTTTTGCAATAATAGCTAGGAATCCCACGAAGCTGGACAACTGCTCTGCGGTGAAACATCTGTTTGAGATTCTTCAGCTTTCCTACTGGATGTCAGGATCTTTTTCTGGAAGACATTTGTGCTTGTGAGTACTATTTTTATTAAAATGCTTTCTAAACAAGATGTAACAGCTTGAGCCAATGTATTTTTAAAAGGCTGAAACCCTCATCCCAGTTTCCTGGGAGTAAACCACAGTGAATTCAGTATGATTTTCTTCTCAGTAGGTATGGTTAGGCTTGCACTGTGAATCCCACTCGCACACTTATTCTCAGGTAAGTGTGCACAGGATTGCAGCCCTGCAGGCCGGGTACATGTTTACTCAAAAGTCAATCCCTTTGGGTTTCAGCCAGGCACTGTCCCAGGTTAATAGTGCGTAGGATGGTAGTCTTCGAACAGTTAATTCCTTGCAGACTGGATGGAACTCCTTAATCGAGTCAACTGCAAGTTAAAAGGAAGAATGCACTGGGGGAAATGCTGTGTTTAGTTTACGAGAGTTGTCTGTCTGTGCAACCCTTGTAAAACTTTCCTCTTGCGCACAGTAACTTTGCAATAGGAAGAGTCCCAGGGAATCGTCTTGCTGGTTCAACGGCAGCTAAGCTCCAACTTCTGAAACTGAAAAGAAAAGAAAAAACAGAGAGATGGGCCAAGTTCATTCCTGGTAACGTTCTCTTCTCTGTTGCTGAATTCCACACCAGACAATTACTACCTTTTTAGACTTGAAGAATCCACGCTACCCTTAACGTGTTGTGTCAGGGGTGCCAACCTGAATAAAATATTGTGGGGGGCCAGGTATGCCCCATCCCACATAACTGATCACATGATGTGGTGCACACACACCATTTAAATGGCAATGCCCATCAACTTGGGGGGGGGGAGCACAGCCCCCTAAAGCAGCTTAATGGGGGGGTCCAAAGCCCCCTCAGCCACTAGGGTATGGCTCCTATGTGTCATTGGGTTTTGATCAGAGGATGTGCTGTTTTTATACTAACCTCCTAGTCCTGTTTCTCCTAGAGACAGGGGTAAATTTAACCCCCCACAAATTCCAACAGTTTAGAAGCTGTAGCCACACAGATTTGGTCTGAAGTGGCAGTTGCCACGTAACTTTCAGGTATGACTTTGGGACATACGACTTTTGCCTTTGGAGGTCAAATTAAAGTTTCTAATGGAATCAGACTGCTCCACTTATCTACCGAACAAAAGCTCAGGTGAAGGCAAAAAAAAAAACAACCCACAACAGCAACCTCCCATCCTTCCAAATAGCTTCAAATCAACAATAACAATTCAATTTCTTAGTACCCCTTCACCATTAGGTTCCATTGTGGGTTACAACATTAGAAAGATACAAGATTAAAATGAGTTTAAACTATTTACTGTCAAGAAACAGCTGGATTCATATTCAGTTGTCAAAGGATAGAATAAAGATGGGCATCAAATCCTACATTCTACAATGGAATCCAGCTTCTCTCCCCCCCCCATTACAGTATTGCAGGGTGAGATTTCACCAACACCTTCCTTTCAACAAATAGGACTCAAGAAAATCAAAGGACAATAGCAACAACAATAACTAATAGGACTTGTTACGTTTCACAAGTCAATTCCTGTTCTTAGATCCTGCAGATTACCCCTCCCTCAGACAACTCTCCATTGGCAAGCAAGCTGGAATTTAGCAAAAATGTAGACTTGGGCCGCAGTTCCATACCTACTTGCTGCGACTTCTGTTGAACTCAGGCTATGTACACATTAGTGGCTGAAAACACAGTGAGGTGGTTTCCCACTGCTGTGTTTCAAGTTTCATTCACGCATTGCTGTCCACACCACAGAGGGGATGGAGATGGATGTCTTCACTCAACTCCCATTACCTGCTTGGTTTCCCCATGCCTGCAGCCCCCCTGAAAGTGGCTTTGTGTTTTCAAATCAGATGGAAGGTGGTTTGAAGGGAAAACGACCTAAATATAGCAGCATTTCTCAAGAAACATTTTGCCTCACAACAACCCTGTAAAGTAGGCTAGGCTGGGAGATGGTGACTGGTGCAGAGGCTCATGCCTGAGTAGGATTCCCTGTGCCTTGTCTGGCACTCTAAGCACAACACTGATGAGTCAACAAATAATTATATCTGTGCTACTTTTGTTTTCGTGGTTTTTATTACTTTTGAGGGTGGCTTTTATGGTTCATGTTGCAAATGTGGTTGGATCGAGCTTTGTTTTCTTTTTATTGTCAGCTGCCTTGAGCAACTTTACGTTGTAAAAGACAGGGTATAAATATTTATAGATATGAGCAACAGTGTCTGAAATGGGAACTATAAAATAGCCCTTTTTAGCAAGAATGGTGGCAAATGTAGATGAATATCCCTACACAGATTCCAGGGCTGAATCACTCCTGCTGTTACTCAAATTCACTCCTGGAGATCCTAGACTGAAAATTAAGCCTTGGGAAATTATCCAAAGAGCTGCATGGTTTTTTGGGGGGGGGCGGTTATTGGAAGGAGTGTCTCAGATGTGGGTGATTCTTTGTACAGTATTTAATTTCTTCAGCAATCAAGGATCCATTTTAGCTCTGCTGATTGTAAACACTCTACGGAGTAGAAGGAGTTATGGTCTCCACACAGACGATGGGAACCCACACAATGGGGGGGAAATTACATCTCTCCCCTCCCCATCCAATATGATTTATTCCCACCCCCTCAGTGACTTCCTGTATTTCTAGTTCTTTGCTTGAGGCATCATATGGATGTGCTGTTAGCCTGTTCAAAGATTCAGCTGCCTTCTGCTGAGCCAGGACACTGGTTAATCTTCCTCCATATTGTCTCCACTGACTGGTACAGTCTACTCAGGTTGAAACCCCCCTGCTAAAAACTCCACCCAGTTAAGAGGATCCTTCTCAGGGGCCTGGCCTAGGTCCTGGGATCTTCATGATATGGTGCTAGTTTTGTTAACAAAAAAAAGTTTATTACACGGTCACTCAAAAAATTGCAGTTTTCAAGTGATCGATAGAGGGGCATGGGGAGTTTGAAAGTTGTTGGATTACAGTGTTAGAGCTCAGGTATACAGGTATAAACTAGGTTTCAAATGGCTCCTTAAACCACGGTTACAGTTGCCCAAACGGAATGTCTAGTTGCTATTTTGGGGCAATGATTTTTAGAATGATTGACTGTGATTGATTCTCAGTTAAACCTCTGGCTAATTCAGATGACAACCTTGAGCTCAGTTAAGAGCCTTGAGAATTTAAAGAAGAAAAGTCACTTGATCCAGGGACAGTCCACAAATTTATTGGCCTGTTCTGACCCGTTTTTCTTAATAGCGACTGCTCCTGCTCAGGCTTCACAGAAAAAGCATTTTGGTTCCAGAAATTCATTTCAATTGTGCAGATAAAACATAACTGATAGAATTCTACAGGATGGGGTATTAGTGTGCAAAAACAGTCCAGATCCAACGATCCCCAGGCATACACCTCCAGATAGTGGAGTTAAAAGGCCCCATCCTAGCACCCAGGCATCTTCACTTGGTTGCAAGCAATCAAAAGCCAGGTGCAAAATGTGCCTGATGCCTGGCTTATTTGAAACACTGCTGGATTAGACCCTTCTTGCTTTGGAAAGAAAGAGTGCCTTATATGTAGGCTGGAAATCACACTGTGTATGAGAATTACCGGTAAGCATCTTACAAGAAGTCTGTATCTCAAAGGCTCCAGCTGATGAGCTCCAGAGGCCACTGGATTGAAAGCCAGTCCTTTTCTTGGACAGAACCCCTCTGCAGCAAAAAAATAAAATAAGTGCATTTTCCCCACTGTTATAAGAAAAAACTGTTCCCTTTCCCTTATGGGGTATTCCAGAGCCCATATAGTGTCCTTAAGTGGGTTCCCAATTGGTAGGAGAAAATAACAGAGGCCAACCAGAGTACAGTGTTACCTTGTTTTGAGTCCGGGATCCATTCTGTAGCCCCGGACGCTCCACGAAAGGGACGCTCAACAAAGCGCCGCTTTGCGCATGCACACGGAGTGGTTTGCGCTTCTGTGCATGCACGAAGCATGATTTAGCGCTTCTGCGCATGCGCAAGCAGCAAACCCGGAAATAACCCGTTCCGGTACTTCTGGGTTTGCTGCGGACGTTCGCCAAAATGGACGGTCAACGGGGCGGACGTTCGCAGAGGTATTACTGTATATTGAGAAGCAAAGCTGCTAGTAAGCCTGATCTTTATTCAAGGAACTGTTGCAACAGGGTCCCCACACGCAGGAGGGAGGAGAACCCTGAACAATGGTCCACAAGCCCTTATATAGATGTTTGAAATTGCCCACCCTATAGCCCAAGACCACCCCCCTAAAACATACATACATACATCACTTTTCCATGCGCTCAGGTTTCCGTCATGGTATTCCGTTGTGCCAGAAGTGGTTTAGTCATGCTGGCCACATGACCCGGAAAGCTGTCTGTGGACAAACACCAGCCTGAAAGCTAGATGAGCATTGCAACCCCATAGTCGCCTTTGACTGGACTTAACAGTCCGGGGTCCTTTACCTTTACCTTTTACCACATACATCACAGAAGAAGGCAATCTACACTGTACACACAAATCCTGCCTGCCATGATACCTAATAATGGTCACTGATTGCATTACCTGGGCAGTCTTGCCATTCTTTTGTGATAGTTATTACTTTAGTTCCTGAATCCAGGTTACAGGCTCACCCTATTCATACACAAATACACTCTTAAGGCAGGATTTGCAAGCAAATAGACAATGGGACAGTGTTCTCGAAGCTACTAACATGAGTTTGGCCAAACTGCGAGAGGCAGTGAAGGATAGGCGTGCCTGGCGTGCTCTGGTCCATGGGGTCACGAAGAGTCGGACACGACTGAACGACTGAACAACAACAACAAAGACAATGGGAAGGCTTTCCCCATTTGCCTCCCTTCCTGCAGAGGAATATTGGAGGTCATTGGGAGAGTCGATTTCTATTTCAGACACATGGTTTGTATATTTAGATATGTGTGCATTTATGAATAATTATTCTATATTTGAGACCTTAAAAATTATTATAACACCACCTTCCGTGCTTTCCATTCTATCCAGCAAAAGTGGCTGGCCTTTAGATTCAGTGATGGCTCCGCAGCTGTTGTTTCTCAACTGCTGGATTTCTCTGCCTAAGAAGCAAAGTTATAAATGCTGATATTACCACTGGCAGAGTGGAAGCAACATGTATTTATTCTGGCTTCTCAGTGCCTTAAAAATTAAGTCTGCCTGGAGGCTACAGTCCTTGACCTGGAAATTCTGACTCTAAAACTCAGATGTGTATGTGGACTGGCTGTCATTGCTTAATGCTGTCATTCCCCGTGACGGGGAAATACTTTGCAGATGTTCGGACCCATTCAGTTCTCATTACTCTACTTTTTTCCGGATTGAGCTCTGGCAGGTTTTATGTCTGAGGTCCTGGTTGTGACCCCTCCATCCCCCCCCCCCCGGCTAACAAAAGGGGCATGAGAATTTGATGAAGTTTATACATCTGGTTTTGAAAAGGTACAAGGGGAGATGCTATTGAATAGGCACCAGCTTGTGTATTTCAGACATCAGGTATTAATACAATAATTGTTCAGTATTAATAATTCACCAGTAATTGCTCAGTATGTGCAAAGCAGCTGGAAACAGAGGGAAATAGTGGGCGGGGGAACTTTTCAGAGATTAGCCCCACCCCCAGCCTGCTTTTGCATGCTCTTAATCCCTAAATAACATTAATTTGTAACACATTTTTCCAGCAAGTGATTTGAGATGAGAAGATCCATGGCAAAGGATGCAGTGTGTGTTTCATTCCCGCCCCCCAATATGCCACGCACACACAATTTTTTCCCTACCAACCCAGATCTGAGGATAGACTTGGGAAGTGATGACAGTCTTATGTTTTTATGTTCTGTTACTGGAATTTATACTCCTCCCATCTCTACAGCTCAGAGCAGGAAATGACACCCATATCACACAAACACTCTTACGTACAGTCAAGGTACGAACCGTACACCCTGTTTGAATTCTGTGGCTTTACATATCAGGACATCATAACAAACACCCGTCTCTTAGCAGGTCTTAAAACTAGGTAAATACAACCTCAGATAAACAACGACACATGGCATATTACACTGTGCCATGGCTTATTTAACAGAAATAAAGCCAAATTCACATAGTACACTGTTCCATGACTTAACCATGTTTAAGATCAGTTTTATTAATGAATTGCCTTTACCTTTCAAATGCATCTAAGATGCTGCATAGGCATTGTTTTATCTTCATAACATCCTTGGAAGGCAAGTCACTGTTTCTCTTATTTTGTAGTTTATGTCCGTTTCCTGAAGATGAGGTTATGACGATAGCAGTCTTAATGGTAATAGTAGTAATGCAATAATACTTAGCGTTTACACTGCAGTCAAGAGTCCTCAAAGAACTCCATATAAATTATCTCCAGTAATCCCCTTACAGCAGATGGGAACTGATGCTTGCCTAAAGCAACCTGTGCAGTTCATATGTCTAAGGAGGACTTGAATGGCAGTTAGCATCATGGCAGTAGTTAAGAGCTGCCCAGAAATTTGGCAGTGAAGGAAGGAAACAGATAAAAAAATTAAACGTCACCTTCCTGGCTCACACCAGCTTCCTCTACTTCTGGTGTGACACGAAAGCTCATACCAAGAACAAACTTAGTTGGTCTCTAAGGTGCTACTGGAAAGATTTTTATTTTATTTTGTTTTGACTGTGGCAGACCAACACGGCTACCTACCTGTATTTTGCCCATGGCTGTGCTTCAAATTCAAGAGGACAGTCCACTAACCCACACCAATTCAAAAAGCACTTCTGTTTGTGGATTTTTGTCATTGTCTTGTTGTGGGGCTGTTGATCCAAAACACCCACCCACCCCACTCACACATGGAAACAAAGCTCACCACAGCCAATCACAAACAAACAACCACACGCCTAGGCCAACCCCAACCTCTCTCACCACCAAAGGAACACAAGTGAATAGCAGAGAACCTGCACAAGCGACGCTGACACAAAACCCCCCACACATATTAAGTAAAATAGAAACATCGCCACCCGCCCCTGCCCCACTCACCTTCCCCCCCCCCCACCTCTTTCCCCCTTTTTCTTCCTAATGTAACACTAATGTCTCAACAAATGAAACTGATCTGTAAAAATGTAACTTGGGGGGGGGGGAGAGACATTGCTCATACTTTTGTAAACCAAGAAAATCTCTAATAATAATAATAATAATAATAATAATAATAATAATAATAATAATTGCACTTCTGTTTAACTTCATCTTCCTCATGCTGCAAACTTTCAAAATCCAAACAGCATTGGAAGGGCAACGTGACAACAGAAAGAACTAGGTGGGGATTTTGGCAGTCTGGGGAGAGGATGAATAAAAAGCTAAATTACAAGTTTCTCATTAAACAAGGGAGAATTTGCACACAAGGCTTCACAAAGCCTTTGTCGTGTCAGGGCAGGCCATGTGTTGACTGGATATTGCTAACCCAGCCGTGGGTCTTTATTCCAGTGTGGCTGGCTCCCAGCACGACATGTGGCATTGCAGAAGATTCTGGAACGCTCTTGAGATAGATCAGGTTCATGTGCTGTGCCTAGCAGAACTGTGTCACCCAAGCTGCTCCACCATCATCTGCCTGTATGCTCAAGTCAACCCTTTCTCACCAAGAGTTCTTTGGACATGGACCCTGTGATGCATATGGATTTGTACCCTGTCACTCTCATCTGCTCTGAACCTTGTGGCGCTTACGTGTGCCAGCTGCAATACAAGCCCATAACTCTCTGCGTTTGATTTCTTACAGGCGACACCATGATCTCCCTGGTTCTGTTTGTCTGGATTGTGCCCTGCGTGGCCAGTCAGCTTCTCAGCAGCTTTGCGAAAGCAGAAAGTCAGAAAGGTTCCAAGCAGATCATCTGCAGTGTGCCAGGACCACAAGGCCCTCCTGGTGTGCCTGGAGCTCCAGGTTCCCCCGGGACGGTGGGAAGGATGGGTTTCCCAGGAAAAGACGGACAAGATGGAAAGGACGGGGAGAAAGGGGAGGCAGGGGAGGAAGGTAAGAGACTACTGCTCCCTTTTAAAACTCAGTCCGTCACAATAGGAAGTGATACAAAGCAGGAACATCCAATTGGGTCAATTCCAACACGGTCCCAGTTGGATGTCTGTTTGCCCTTATTAATGGTGTACTGGTAAATTTTGAAGTGCAGGCACTCTTCATGACACTCCTAATAGCCACGTCCCTTCTAAACCAAATGGTGCAACAAACAAAACTGGACTGTTACCAGTGCAGCAGACATTACATCTGCCTGTCTGGATTGTTGGAGATCTTATTGTTTGAAAACTATGATGGGTCCCTTTTCTTTAGTCGTGAGGCTTGAGTTTCTCACGAGACTCTTGGAGAAACCAGGAACCCAAATGCCACAGGTGCTAATACAGTGGTACCTCGGGTTAAGAACTTAATTCGTTCCGGAGGTCCGTTCTTAACCTGGAACTGTTCTTAGCCTGAGGTACCACTTTAGCTAATGGGGCCTCCTGCTGCTGCTGCGCCGCCAGAGCACGATTTCTGATTTCTGTTCTTATCCTGAAGCAAAATTCTTAACCTGAAGCGTTATTTCTGGGTTAGTGGAGTATGTAACCTGAAGCGTATGTAACCCGAGGTACCACTGTATCTCACATAGTCTGAGAAAGAATGACGCTATAAGATGTTTCATTGTCTCCTGAAAAATGGGACAACAGCAGTATTATTATTATTATTAGCCAAGTGATCTATCAGTATTAAAACTGTGAAAGGGAATTATGAGGTAAAGAATTATGGGAATTATGTTTCTGCCTTGAAACAGGAGTCAGCGCTCCAACTTTTTCTATTAAAAATAGTGGTGTGTATCCAACATTTCTGCTCGGCTCACACAGCAGACTTCCACATGTGTGACAGATCCCCCTCCTCTCCCCTGCAGCCCCTCACCTACCCTCAAAATCTGCTACAGAGGGTTGAAGGACACCCCACACACACAGCAGATTGGGGGTGGCACAGGGAGAGGAGGGAGAAATTGAACTCGGTGAGCATAAGCGGAACTTGTTTTGTGCAGGGTTGGATTCAAAACATGTTTTTAAAAGTCCGGAACCTATTTTCTGTGTGTATGTTATCATGATGTATACTCATTTTCCAGGCTCAGATACCGACACTTTAAAGCAGTGAAGGTAGCTAAATGCTGCCCTGCCCCCACACTCAATATAGACAGAATCTGTTATTGAAAGGAATAGCACAATTTTGTATAATGGCATCCTCATTCTGGGGGAAAGCTTTCCTTTCTGCAACCTTTGCTGTTATTGAAAGGAATTCCTATTGCACATCCTGGACCGCAGCTGTTGCCCCTGCATGTAGCAATGTCTTGGAAACACCCTAAAACTCCGGTGGCAGCTAAATATCCAGTTACTTACGGAATTCCATTTCTCTCCTAGGTCCACAAGGCAAGACAGGAAATCCCGGCAAGCCAGGGCCAAAGGGAAAGGTGGGAGCCATTGGCAAAGCTGGTCCTCGTGGTCCAAAGGGCCTGAAGGGGAACCCCGGGAAAAGCGGAGGTGTGGGGAAGAAAGGCCCCAAAGGAGCCCTCGGGGACCCTGGGATGCCAGGCCCCTGCAGCTGTGGGGCAAACAAAGCCAAATCCGCCTTCTCTGTTGCAGTGACCAAAAGCTACCCGAGAGAGAGGCTGCCCATCAAATTTGACAAGATCCTCATGAACGAAGGTGCAAACTACAACAGTTCCAGCGGGAAATTTGTGTGCAGCATCCCCGGCATCTACTACTTCACTTACGACATCACTTTGGCCAATAAACACTTGGCCATTGGGCTGGTGCACAACGGGCAGTACAGAATAAAAACGTTCGATGCCAATACCGGGAACCATGACATAGCTTCTGGATCGACTATCCTATCCTTGAAGCAGGATGATGAGGTCTGGCTGCAGATATTCTACTCGGAACAGAATGGACTCTTTTATGACCCTTACTGGACAGACAGCCTTTTCACTGGCTTTCTGATCTATCCTGACCAGGATTATCTCAATGAAATATAAAGGGAAGACAGCGGCAACACCAGCCAACTCTAACAGGAAGTCAGACATGGAAAATGAGAGCTGGAATAATATACATTCATCTTTGAAATATTCCCATCTTTGCAGAAGCAGTCCTATACCTGGACTGTGTCTCAGAGGCGTTACTGCCATGTTTTATAGATGATGGTCTAAGCCCAGGGTAGTACATGTTGATGAACTACAACTCCAAACATCTCTGAACATTGGCGAAGTCCAACAGTACAGTGGTACCTCGGGTTAAGTACTTAATTCGTTCCGGAGGTCCGTTCTTAACCTGAAGCGTACTTAACCTGAAGCACCACTTTAGCGAATGGGACCTCCTGCTGCCGCTTCGCCGCCAGAGCACGATTGCTGTTCTGAAGCAGAATTATTAACCTGAAGCGTACTTAACCCGAGGTACCACTGTATCTAGAAGACATCATGTTGCCTACCTCAATCTAAGCTTTGGTGTTTCTTTGTGTTAGTCTGTGGGTCCCCTTAAAGAATCAGCCTAGCTTATAAATTCTGAGCAGTCAGATTTTCCATCATTTGTGGCCAGTGGCCACTGCAGTATAATTCCCTCCAAACCCAGTAAGGCAATCCAAGTATATGTTGAAACATATCCATTTACAGAATGACAAATTGTAAAACCTTAAAAATTGTAATGCCCTCTCCCCAAATCATTTAGATCAGTGTTTCCCAAACTTTATCAAAAATGAAAGACCAAATTTTGCTTCTTTGTCCCAATAATCTGCATGTATCCTGAATCCTGTCAGGCACAGCCCCTCCTTTGGCTAATCTAATCAAGTCTCTTGTTCTCCATCTTTTAAACTCAAGTGACAACATCACCTCTGGGTTTTTCTAAAACACCTTTGTTTGCTCAACATTCTATACTGATGAAGTGTTCTGGAGAACTCCCAAAAGGTTGCCCACAACTTTGTGACATTTGAGTTGGTCCTAAGGAAAGTGTTGCTATCTGCAGCTTAAACAAAACAAAAACAAAAAAATTCCTTCCAGTAGCACCTTAGAGGCCAACTAAATTTGTTCTTGGTATGAGTTTTTGTGTGCATGCACACTTCTTCAGATACACTGAAACAGAAGTCACCAGACCCTTATACTGTATATAGTGAGAGAGTGAGGAGGGGTATTACTCAGAAGGGTGGTGGGAATGGGTGATTGGCTGATGGGTGTGGAAAACCTGTTGATGACTGTTAACGACTGCAATTAGTCCTAAAGGAAAAAGCAAGGGGTGAGATGGCTAAAGATAGCTTTGTCATGTATAATGAGATAAGAATCCAATGTCTTTGTTCAGACCAGGTCTCTCCATGGTTTTAAGTTTGGTAATGAGTTGCAATTCAGCAACTTCTCTTTCCAATCTATTTCTGAAATTCCTTGAGCTCATCCCTATCCCTCAGCCAAACCTACCTCACAGGGTTGTTGTGAGGCTAAAATGGGGGAAGGGCAGAAGCATGTATGCTGCTTTGAAATCCTTGGAGGGGAGGCAATGTTGTTAATGAATAATAAATAATTGGTAAAGGAAAGAAGATAAATAGAAACCAACAACATGTATCAGCCACTTGAGGCTTTAATGTTGTATGTATACTGCCACCTAGTGACTACCATCCTCATTGCACAAGGTGCTGCCTGAACAATACAATTTTGCAACCAAGCACTGGTGTTTTCACGTGCCTTTTAACATGCTCACTGCACATACAAGCAAATGATGCCATGCAGTTTTAAATGTTCAGAAATCCAGGTGTATTTTTTTCCCAATCAGCTGAGGGTGGGTGGCTTGCCATTTGCATTTTCAACCCTTAGGAACGTTTTGTCGGTGCTTCCTGGTACAGACTTTACATAACAAATGAATAATAAAAATCCAGTGTTGTTTTTTTTTGGTGTGCACTTCCAGGAGGTGAACAAGAAATGTTTCCATGTGTTTTTTTCCAGTTGTCAATATTCATTGGTATTCCACTGCTGTTCCACACCATTGATCAGTTTATCAGAATGTAGCAGCGCTGTTTCCCTCTCACCTCAGTCAATTTCCTCCCAACCTTTTATGTACTGGGCATGTTCATTTCTGTACCCATACCTGCAAGTGAGCAAGAGTAAACATTTACCAGCCTTAGATACCATGTTTCACAATGGGCAAAATGGGGACTTGTTTTCTTGATGGGAAGCAGTATCTATTTCCATTTGGGTTTTTTTGGTTGTGTTTTAATATTGAGCTCTTCTACAAGACTTGTTACAGAATTGTGCAAGAAGAGGTTCTTGTGCTTGACTTCCACATTAGAATACTTTTTTAAAAAAAATATCCATTGTATGCACTGATCCTACAACAGACTGTCAAAAGTGAAGCCCAGTATTTTTGTACTACTTGAGACTACTTGAAGTACATCATTGGTGGTCTGTTCCACTGAACTGGGGAGGGACATCCTCTTCCACACAGCTAGAGAAGAAGAAGAGGAGTTTGGATTTGATATCCCGCTTTATCACTACCCGAAGGAGTCTCAAAGCGGCTAACATTCTCCTTTCCCTTCTTCCCTCACAACAAACACTCTGTGAGGTGAGTGGGGCTGAGAGACTTCAAAGAAGTGTGACTAGCCCAAGGTCACCCAGCAGCTGCATGTGGAGGAGCGGAGACACGAACCCGGTTCACCAGATTACAAATCTACCGCTCTTAACCACACTGGCTCTGGGATCGTTATTATCTTTACAGTGGAAGAAATATCACATGCAATCAAGTGAGAATCAGCTTGAGCAGTGGTGACATTGTAGAAATTTATGGGTGATAATGTGGTCTAGACTGCTTTAACATATGCTTCTTCTAATCAGAACAGGGAATCAATGCACTGCTTCCAGTTTAGATTATGCACCATTGAGTTCACTAGGATTCACTTCTGAGTACATACAGTTAGGATTGCAGCTTTACATCCCAAAATAAGGAATTCTGTGCTCATGATGCATTTTCATATGCCGACTAACCTCAGCAAGCGAGAAGCACATGTTACATTTTATTCTCTTCCTCCTATATCCTTCAAACGTGTTAGACAGCCTTAACACTCAGGAAGAAGCTGAGTAGTCATAGCACATCCATACTCGGAGTGAAAACTCTGTTGCTGATGGCATACCTTTAAGCAATGGTAAAGACTTCCACTGGGACATGGGTGGTGCTGTGGTCTAAACCACAGAACCTAGGGCTTGCCGATTGGAAGGTTGACGGTTTGAATCCCTGCAATGGGGTGAGCTCCTGTTGCTCAGTCCCTGCTCCTGCCAACTTAGCAGTTTGAAAGCACATCAAGGTGCAAGTAGATAAATAGGTACCGCTCCGGCGGGAAGGTAAATGGCTTTTCCGTGCACTGCTCTGGTTCGCCAGAAGCGGCTGTCATGCTGGCCACATGACCCAGAAGCTGTACGCTGGCTCCCTCGGCCAATAAAGCAAGATGAGTGCCGCAACCCCCAGAGTCATCCGTGACTGGACCTAATGGTCAGGGGTCCCTTTACCTTTAAAGACTTCCACTGGGTATTCCGAGATTCTGATGTTTTGACAGTTGGGCAGTTGTTAAAGAGAGTTCTCAGAGATCCACTCAGAAGGAAGTTCATCCTTTTTTTACAGATCTCATATACCTGGTAATTATTTTAAGACTTTTATCTTCTCCAATAAATTCATGTGAGATGGCTCTCTTACAATATAGCTACAACCAATGACTACGCTAAGAAAGATCACCTCTGTAAACTAGCTACTTCTAGGGACACCACTGGAGCTTATGCCAGGAGCCAACCTTGCAGGTGAATTTGCCTCTGGGAGGGGGGGTACCTTAGTGAGGCTCTAGAAATGGGGAAGGCAATCTGCAGCCCTTGGATTAATTTCACAAAGGTGGAGGGAACCCAGTAAGAAAGAAACTATTTTAGGTTTCCCCCCCACAAAAAAAACCAATGCTGCTCTTCTGTCAGTTTAAATCAGGAGTGGGGAAACCTGTGGCCTTTCAGAGGTCACTATGCTCCAACTCCCATGAGTCCCAGGCAGCATAGCCAATGGTTAAGAATGATGGGTGTTGTAGTTTGGCAACATCTGGAAGGACACAGGTCCCCCACCCCTGACTTACAACTGTTTTAGGGTATTGTGATTTATAAAATTAATATTATTATATAGTAGTAAGGTTGAACACGCCTAGAAATATGCTGATTATTTCTAAAATTAAGCATCTGCGGGTAGGCGGTAAGAAAAAATAAGTATAGAAAACTTTAATAAGAAGAAAAAGTGAGTTTTTGAATGTGTAAATTTTGTAAACCATTGCCTTTCCCATGTTGTGAGCCCCAAAATCAGATTTCCTGCCGTCAGGATACTTACTGCCAGTTCCTGCCCACATGTCTCACAGTGACATAACATAGCCATTATGTGCCTTCCGCAGGTCAAAGAAATCAAAGTAATTTTAAACCCCCGCTTCCATGCCACCAGATATGGGAGCTGAAGTTCGCAAGACTCTGGAATGTGTCTATAGCTGAATACGATAATAAACCAAGGGTGAGTTGCCATGGAGGTTTGTATCTCAGTGTTTTTCAACCTTTTTTGGGCAAAGGCACACTTGTTTCATGAAAAAAATCACGAGGCACACCACCATTAGAAAATGTTAAAAAAATTAACTCTGTGCCTATATTGACTATATATAAAGTAATTTTTCAATTTTTCCCATGGCACACCAGGCAACATCTCGCGGCACACTAGTGTGCCGCGGAACAGTGGTTGAAAAACACTGTTGTATCTCATTATCTTGCTGGGTTTGTAAACACGTTACACGGATGCTTCACTTTTCAGCGTTTCCACCATTCATCTCAACTCTTGGTTCTGCATCACTCTACCCAAAGATGTGCATTACACTCTGGAAACTAATGACATGTGATTTCAGAAATAATTTGTTTTCATCTGTGTATATATGGCATTGGAATTGTGGAAAGGCAGACATAAACTTCTAGCTGTGCATTTTATAAGTGACAAGCAATGCATTACTCCAGTTTCAGTATAAATGTAAAGTTTGATGTTGCTGTGAACACTAGAAGCATCACCATATTGTGCGTTCCACTCAGCTGGCACTTTTGTTTACTTGGCAACGAGGTCTTGGATAAGGGAACGCTACTCTCCAGATTCCGATTCTAGAATTCTAGGATTACCATCGTGGCCTGTTCTCTAATTTGTTACATTTTCTTCTCAAGCATGACACCTAGGTAGGCTCTTAAGAAACAACATGAGAAATTCCCTGTGTTGATTGGTGTGCAGTTTCATTCCAAATTGAAGTAAAAAATTGCTCTAGGTTTTACATGTCTAACCTGCCTTAAGCAAGGGAGTAAACTAGAAGGCTGGTCTCAAAAGTTTGTATTCCCCTGAGCTATTGCATTCCATCCTGTTTAACTTCAACCCCTTCTGCGGGCCAGGAGAGCTATCAATGCCCAAATCTTTCCGTTTCAGTGCATCTGAAGAAGTGTGCATGCACACGAAAGCTCATACCAAGAACAAACTTAGTTGGTCTCTAAGGTGCTACTGGAAGGAATTTTTTATTTTGTTTTGACTATGGCAGACCAACACGGCTACCCACCTGTAACTCAAATCTTTCCAGTATTCCTCACAAAGTTATTACGCATTTGCTTTCATTCCTCTCAGTCTTTCTCCATTCTTGCTTCAGCTCTGCAATATCCCACCTGTTCAGTGTCCTCAGTTCCTCAGCAGCTGGAAAGCAGGTGGGAGTTTGCCACATGAAGGCTGTCCCTTCGGGCGGAGAAGTATGGCATTATGATTCTGCCCTGCAGACTCTTATCCATCACCAGGATAAGCAAACATTCTTCCCCCCCCCCCTTGTACACCTAAGTCCAGGTTGCTTCCTCCCAGCAGGTACTATCTTCACAAGTAACTTAATACTGGTCCTATTTACTATATCAGGAACTGTCTGCTTTGCCCTTGCTACAACTGGCCTAGAAACAAGAACTTAGCAGAATTTGCATAATGGCATCCTCATTCTGGGGGAAAGCTCTCCTTTCTGCAACCTTTGCTGCTCACATTGAAAGCAAAACGAGGCCTGCCACTAAAAAAAGAAACGTTGGCAAAAGCTTATCAGGGCCAGTGTGTGTGTGTGTGCACGCACATTCATCATGACAGTTTTTTTAAATAAAAAATGCAATTATTTCTCAAGAAGCCATATTTCTGCCATTAAATATAAATAAATCAGAAAAGGTGTTGCTTTGGGCAAACGATCCCTCCCCCCCCCACCCTCATCTATTCCATATGTAAAGAAGCAAAAATAGTGATCTGCTGCACAAAATGCATGTGAGGGCAAATCAGTTTGCAAAACTTCAGAGTGCTTTATAAACTAGGATAGGGTTCATAGCAGAAACACTCTTTCTGTGCTTGGTTTTCAGATACCCAAATCAACCTTGTTAACATCTTTAGGGGCAGTGAGGTCAAACAGTAATGAAATGCAAAGAGGTACGAGTCAGTGAAGCAACTGCTCACATCATTGTATCAATTGCTGATGAATTCAATCACCTGAGCATGCAAATTATGAATGGGATGGAGAACCTTTCATTGTCCTTTGTGCCAGTGGCGTAGCTAGGGCTTTTGCTGCCCAGGGCAGCCACTGAGTTTGCTGCCCCTCTTCTTTGCTTTACTTACCCCTTTTATGTTCTTTTTCCTCTTGCTTCAACCACAGACAAATACTACAAAAAGTCAAAACGACGCAACATATAGGGAAATAAAACACTGTTTATTTTTTTAAGTAAAACCTTAATTCCAACATTTCTAAAATGTTTAGTATGACAAGATTTCTTAAATGCAATGTACTCAATGTAAGGTAAAGGTAAAGGTACCCCTGACCGTTAGGTCCAGTCGCGGACGACTCTGGGGTTGCGGCACTCATCTCGCTCTATAGGCCGAGGGAGCCGGCGTTTGTCCGCAGACAGCTTCCGGGTCATGTGGCCAGCATGACAAAGCCACTTCTGGCGAACCAGAGCAGCGCACGGAAACGCCGTTTACCTTCCCGCCGGAGCGGTACCTATTTATCTACTTGCATTTTGCCGTGCTTTCGAACTGCTAGGTGGGCAGGAGCTGGGACCGAGCAACAGGAGCTCACCCCATGGCAGAGATTCGAACTGCTGGCCTTCTGATCAGCAAGCCCTAGACTCTGTGGTTTAACCCACAGCACCACCTGGGTCCCTAACTGTACTCATTGTAGATCTTAGGTAATTCTTAATCAATTTTAAATTAGAAAAACTCCTCTCACAAGTAGCAACACTTACAGCAACAGTGAGGAAAATTTGCAGTGGTATTACTCTACTGTATTTGGAACTAAATTCCCAAGACTGTATTTTAGAATAAACTGCAAAAGTTCAAGGGGTCCGTCGCTGTCCTTCTGCGTCTGTTTCGTCTTGCGAGGCGACAAGAGAAATAAAACTCTGGAGTCTTTTTCTCTCAGCAAGGAGAGGAACTCTTCCCTATTAATGTCATAGTCGTGGTCATTATTTAGTTGACATTCGTATTTATCATTCAAAAGATTTGATGGAGTAAGGAAGGCATATTTTTCAGCAAGTTCATGAAGCTGTTGAGATCTCTTGGCGATTTCTTAGATCACTCTGTTCAGTGAAAGAAACAGTTCTCTCTTCAACTCAGTTTCGTATGATAATTCAGCATCATCTCGTGATGCCAACAGTTTCTTCTTTCTGCACTGACAATCCATGACTACCCCCCAGATCATCACAAATTTATTTTGCGTAAGCTACTGAATTGTTAACTAATTTGTCTCTATTTTCAGTTTAAAATGCTTTTAAAGCCTTGAGCTTCATGCCACATTGTTGTACTCTATATTCAGTCCTTTGGTTTGGAGGTAGACCTGTGTGTTGTTAGGTTCTAGAAGGACGGATTCCCAAAAGCCAAGAAAGCACAGGAAGGAAAACGCTTGTAAAGTATCAGGCAGCATGCCAGCATCTGACCTGGTACTTTCTTCTTCACCAGTTGAATGCACTTCTACAGCATTTACGTAATATTTGTGAGTACTGTAGTTCTTTTTTACAACACTCACAGCATCTCCCTGTGTACTCCACTGAGTTTCTACTACATGCTTGACACTTTTGACCCGTGACTGAAGTCTTGGTGTGGCTTTTCCTTTTCCTATTTTTGTCTCAGAAGGAGGGGCCATCTCTCTATGGTAGAGTACCTGCTTTACATGCAGAAGGACCCAAGTTAAATCTGGCATTTTCTCCGGATACGGCTGGGAAGCTTCCCACCTAAAACCTGGCAGAGCAGCTTTCACATCCAAGTCCAGCTTCCCCAACATCTGATAATAGATAAATTGCTATTGTTATTACCTTCCCTTCGCCCTAAGGTCCTAGGATGGGTTATGTGAATTAAAACACTATGTTAAAACAGTTAAAAACGACCTGTTGCATGGATCGACAGTGCAAACTTAAACCATGTCTACTCAGAAATAAGTCCTGTTGAATTAAAATGAGGCTTGTTCCCAGGTTGCTTTCTTAATACGGCAAGAAAATGTGTTGAGGCCGGCATTACATTCTCCTTTAAAATGCAGCTTCTTCTTCTTATTGGGGAAGGGAGGAATCCCACAAGCCCAGTTGAGCTTTGAACTGAGCCAGTTTTGGAGGATTGGGGCACGATCCCACTTACAGCGGTGGGAGACAAGCACCTATTACAGCAAAAGCCTCTTCCCTCGGACTACAACCGAGTCGGTCCGTCACCCACCTACGACCTACACCCGTTAGTGCCTCCGATGTGATCGGACCCCTTGCCTGGATTAGTTCGTTTTGAATGAAGCTGCTGCGGTTTGGGCGCCTCTCTCGAAATTCCCCCGCAGGAGAAGCGGAGCAGCAGCGACGAATGAATGAATGAATGAGCGAGCGGGACTCCCCAGCGCGAAAAGGAGCGCGGGAAGGCTGCTTTTACGCAAAGAAGCGAAAGGGCTCCGTGGTGTGCGCGCGCGTGCGCGTGCGCAGTGCGGCGCCGGCGTGTAATCTCCCCCTCCTCCTGCTCCTGCTCTTGGGATCTTCCATTCAGAGCAGGATCTGCGGGGGGAGGGAGGGAGGGAGGTGGAGAGAAGCGGCTAAAGGGCGGGGAGATCACCTTCTCGCCCTCCACCAGCTACACCGCGGGGAGCGAGAGGGGGGCGGATATGCATCTCACCCCCGCCCTTCCCGCCAGACTCTAAGTTCAACATTGGGGAGGGGGGGGCGCGCGCGCAGAGAGATAAGTTTAAATGCTCCCCCTTCTGCCTGGGCTGCAGTATTTTTCCAGCAAGAAATAGCTGGATGCCGGGTAGGACAAAGGCTGGGGGATCCCGGTTTGGAGGGAGGCAAAAAGGTAAGCGCTGCGTGGGCGGGCGCCGACTTTGCAGTTTGTGGGGAGTTGCAGACTGCGGGGGGGGAGCGTCGTGCAACTTGCAGTTATGGTTCTTTTTAATTAAAGGTAGCCTGCCTTTAAACAAAGAAGTTGTGCAGTTATGAGTGCTTTAGCAGACCGGGAGTTGGGGGGGGGGGGTAGGGAAGTGAGAGAGAGAAGTTTGTTCCCAAATCTTTGGAGGTAGTCAAGGTAACAGCCTTGGTGAGATCTCTGCAAAGAAGTGATCGCGGCGAGGAGGTAGTAGATTTCTCAGGTGCCCTCCCTTCGGATGGGCTGGTGCACATGGAAGCGTCCTTGGCGGCTTTTCCGCAAAAGGAAAGGGCGCGGGGAGGGGGGGGCCGTCTTGCAGGTAAGGCAGACCTGCGGCCG
The DNA here is from genome assembly GCF_009819535.1 of Lacerta agilis. Classification (NCBI taxonomy): domain Eukaryota; kingdom Metazoa; phylum Chordata; class Lepidosauria; order Squamata; family Lacertidae; genus Lacerta; species Lacerta agilis. Next base: position 41,336,409 of record NC_046313.1, on the reverse strand, counting down.
CCGAGATTCCTTGCGCGACTGTGGCTGCATGGAAATCTGTAATTGTGGGGACGCTTTAATAAAGCGGGGAGAAAACCCGGGTGTTTGATAGAAGTTCGGTGGACTGAATTGGACCCCGGTAGAAAACTTGGATGTAATTGCCCTTTTCCCTTGCCCTCTCTCTCTTTGGGCGCGGGGGAGGCGAGGAAGGTGAAGGATGTTACAACTAAAAGGTCTCGGCCAAAAGAACTTAATAACAGCCAGATCCCATGCAGGGACATGTGCCCTGAAGCCTGTTGATTTCCGTAGGATCGGGCTGTTAGGCTACAACCCATAAACAACTTGACTAGATAGAATATGTTGTTGGTTAATCTGGTTCACTGTTTATTTCTCCCTACCTAGGTATTGCCTTTTCCCCCAGACCAGGTTTTGGATGGGAAGTCTAAAGATGGAAGAGCCATGGTGGAAAGGAGACCTTGCAGCAGAGATTCATCGGACTTTGAGGTTGAAGGTCAGTTAGCCTCCCTGTCTCTGCACTCTTACCTGCTCTGCCTTTGCTGTGTCCAATTTTTTTTTTCATGGTGGTTGATTCTTGCAGTGAAAGCCTGCAGTCCTCAAGGCACTTTAAATGGGAGCAAGTTAGAAGTACTGTACATTGCATCTTACACAGTGTAAGGAAATGTGTATAGGTTGCTCTGTATGGAAGAAAGATACTGAATAGGTCCCGTCCCCCGTCCCCCATCTACCTCTAGAAGAAAGCAATATGTAATTACTCTGGACTCCATGGTAGTGTTGATTCATATCCTGCTGCCATGTAGTGTGCTGTTGGAAAACAAAACAAAATCTTAAACTGATAAATTCAACCAAATTATTTTTCAAGGTGGATGAGAGCCTGCATTGCATGCTAAAAAGATTGGCTCACTGTCTTCAACTCTCTTGCAAAAGCTGGTAAGAAGTCACTGTTGATTAAAGAGGGAGTGAATAGATAGTTTAAAGCAGGAGACTGAATGTGCCAGTCCTAAAGGCAATTATTTAGATGCAAATCTCGTTGGAGTCAATGGGATTTGTTTGCAAGAAAATATGTGGTTAGGATCAGCAGCTTTTATGGAAAAGAGTGTGGTGATGCAGACAAGGAAGAGGGCCATATGAAAGGAACTTTTCACTGGGGACTTGATAAGAACACATTCATGCTAAGAGGGATATGCGTGAAAGGGATGTTGCATTGCAAATGGGTCAGCGAGTTGAGATAAAGCTGACAGTACAGGTTTGTCCTGAATGAGCCCCCTCCCTGAGCTTATTCAGTGATGCACCTTTCTGAGCTCCTAGAGCATAAAATACATACATTTACAAGGAAATGTCTCTCGACTGTGTTAAATTCCTTATTAGTTTTGGTGAAAATCCTTGCCTTAATATTGCAGGTGCTGTGCACCTGTGCTGGTCTGAAGTGGTTACTGCAGTGCTGTTCCTTGCAAGCCTGCTCAGGTTCCTGTCCTCCACTATACCTAGCTTTTTGTCCTGTCCCTCCTCCGTGAGAGATGTTTCCTCTGTCTGGGGGTCTGTTCCCATGTCTTGGCAAAGGCAGTTCTTTATGGAGGGAGGGCCTTGAACCAGGTGTCAAGCAGGACTTGGGGGGAAATGTGTCTTAGGTTCATGTTTCTGCTATTTGCAAGTATGGAGGGGTTGTCTGCATGTCGAGTGTTGCGTCTCAAATTAATCAAAAGCCTTGTGGCACTTGAAAGGCATAACAAAATTTATTATGGCGTAAGCTTTTGTCAACTGCAGCCTGCTTCACTAGATGTATGAAGCATCATCCTGAGATGACAGGTGTATATGCACATAGAAAGAAAGAAAGAAAGAAAGAAAGAAAGAAAGAAAGAAAGAAAGAAAGAAAGAAAGAAAGAAAGAAAGGGGTTAGCTGTGAAGTTAGAGGGAAATGGAGATGTAGGAAAATACAGGTGGTGATAATTATGTTAAAGTGTGGACGTATGTACAATCATTAGTGATCTTTCACAAAGCATTGTTGAGGATAACATACACATTCTGGCATGGGTAAGCCTTGAAGCATGAGGGTAATCTAAGAAACTGTCATGGACACAATGGAAGATCTTTTCACAAAAGGAAAACTGGTAATTCTCAGAACCCTCCACCAGCCCACACAAAACAGGCAATAGCAAATAGGCTGCAGGGCATATATTTCTCACCCCTCCTGCACCTTCCTTTGGCTTGTATTTTTCCATTGTTCATTGTGTTCTTCGGTTACAATTGGAATATGTCAAAGTGAATATACTTGTTCAAGGTGAAATTTACACAGGAAAAGTAACTTGAATTGTGTGTTTTCTTTGGAAAGAAAATGATGTATATCTTTGTCTTTGTGTGTAACTTATATATATAGCTGAATGAAATGCCACAATAGAAAGTTGCCCTGGGTCCTTTTAAATCCTGGGAAATAATGAGCAAATGTCAGGATTTCATTATAATTTGATTTCGTTATCATTTGGCACACCTGTCCTTCTCAGCAGTAGATAGTTTGGATGGTTTGCCAAGAGCAACAAAAGCCCCTGAGTGTCTCAGCTAGCCAGGGAAAAATTCTTATCCAAGGCAAGGGTTGGTTCACTTCAGTTTCCCACATGGCATACACACACGGCAGAGAAGTGCCAGCCAACAAATTAAGCAAACATAGCAGAATTTAGCAAACATAATAATTGTAACTGTTTTTGTTTATTTTTTATTTTTTTGCATATGTAACAGTCATCGTACACTTTTGTAAAACATTGTATATATGATAAATAAACGATCTAAAAATTAAAAAAAGAGAGAGAACTGCCAGCCAATCGAAAGAGAGTATCCTGCACTAGGAATTCGTACTGTATGTGTATTTTAAGCCACACACATTCTAATTTTAAACATGTACACAACGAAAAATACCACCTGTGAATTAGCCCCAAGGCTTGAAGGAGAGGGTTATGTAATACTTGGTTGTCTTTAAGCTGCTACTTTTTTATATACCATACTTTTCCGTGTATTAGATGAGGTATTTTTACTCTAAAATAATGTTTTTTTAAAAAAAACTGGGGTTGTCTTATACACGGATAGTGGGTAGGGGTGACAGGTGATTGGTTGCAGCCGCGAGCTGCAGATTGTCATTGGCGATTTGGTGTGTGATTGGTGGCTGCGGGAATGGCTGCTTTGGATTGGCTGCCGCTGCGTCAGTTGTGCTTGCGATTTCCTTTCGCTGTTGGCGATCGGGCAGACAGGCAGACGCTTGTTGCAGACTCGAGCGATTGTCAGCGAGTGACATGAGCAACTGTACCCCCCCAAAAAAACCTCAGCAACTCTGGGCCATTTTCTAAATTTGGGGTCCCAAAAATAGGGGACATCTTATACACGGCAAAGTACAGTATATGAAGGATATATCATCTCAGTTTTGTATATGTAACCCTTTCTGACATCAAACAAGAGGATGGAGGCATATGTTACTTAAAAAAAAAATCCATTTGTTTTTCAAAAAACAGTAACAATCGCACACTTATTTACAATAAAGAATGAAAAGAATTTTCGATTTTGTTTTGACTATGGCAGACCAACACGGCTACCCACCTGTAATAAAGAATGAGTTACAGGTAGGTAGCCGTGTTGGTCCGCCATAGTCAAAACAAAATAAAATAAAAAATTCCTTCCAGTAGCACCTTAGAGACCAACTAAGTTTGTTCTTGGTGTGAGCTTTCGTGTGCATGCACACTTCTTCATTGGAAACAGTTTGTGAACCTCTGGACTCGTGGTGTCATGGCACTGTGTCCATCCGCACTGCACTCTGTGAGTGGAGTGGCAAACTGTCTGGTTCCTAAATTGCACAAGGAACCTCTGCAAGTACAGTTTTATGCATGTGAGTGGCAGCAGCGACAGATCAGGGGTTGGGGACAGGCAACTCTTCCTCCTGCACTTGTCATCACATGAGGGACAGGGACTCCACGCCTGTTTCAGTGTCTATCAAGGCATGGCAACAGCCTGGGCTGAGTTTCCCAAAACTTTGAAGCAAGTAGGGATTGGTAAGGTTTACATTGGAACTTAATCATTCAAAAGCCACCATGTAGTTATTCCAGGTAAGTGGACTGGTGACTGGAGACATCAGAAGGCAAACAAAACAATGTTTTCAAGTGGCAGCAGTCTGTGGGATCAAAACTTGCCCATATACACGTGCAATGTGTAGGGCATTCGGTTCATTTGTATGTGCTTTTAAAGCCTGCTTTTGTGCCTTGTACTTTATTGTACAGTAAACACAATCTTTTTCCAGTAACCCACAAACAGTGTCGGCTTAAAATAACACAATATATTTGTGTAGGGTGCCTTCTTTTACCCAAATTGCCATGCCCCACTTCAAGCCCAAGCTTTTTCTGAAAAGGTTTGCAGTTGTACCCCACCCTACCCCACATTGTACAATTTGGAACAAGATGTAGGCCATGCACCATTTGACATACGGCTCCTTGCTTGCGTTTGCAAAATTAAGTTCACATCCTCAAATAGAAAGGAACATAAATGGATTGCTGACTCCCCAATTGTACTGTGCTTCTGAATGTAACTTTAGAGAGGGATCGAGTCCTTGGAAATCCCCTTCTTCTTCTTCTTCTTCTTCTTCTTCTTATTATTATTATTTAAGAGTACTTGGGAGGGGAAATGTTTTGGATGTGGAAAAGACAACATAGTTGCTGTTGTTTAATATTCCAAGCAAATGTTCCAAGACACACTTCTGACTAGAAATATTGCTCTGAAATTGATTCTTAGGCATATTTCACTGTATTTGGCAAAGGATGACGTCCTTCCGTGTCAGCTTGTCGCGCAACAAGCTTACTCTTGTGTTGCTGGGCTTCTCCTCCTCCTCCCCTTCATTCAGCACCAGATCTCTTGAAGATTTGTCAGGCCCTTCAGAGCAGATGTGGACAGCAGAGGGAATGAAATCTGTGTTGTGTTCCCTTGTGCAGTGTTGGAGAGTGCCTACAGTATTTATTGGGTGCCCAGCAGATGATGTGATGATGTCCATACTGCTGAAATGAGAAACCTGTGGCCCTTCTGATGTTGGACTACAGCTCCCATCATCCCTGACTGCTAGTCATGCCGGCTGGGGCTGCTGGGAGTTGGTTGTCCAACATAATCTGGAGGACCACAGTTTCCCCATCCCTGCCCTACTGACTTCACATGACATTGGTTCTCATTTAGAAATGCCAAGTGTCTGTGGAGGAGTGATGGCAGAATGATGCACAGTCCTCTACCAAATGGCGTGTCAGCACAGGTGGCGGCCATTTTGCATGCATTCAGTGTGATCTCAGATGCACAGGTCATTTTGGAAAGAAAATGTATGCACATGGCTTCTATATTGTGATGCATTGTCAGCCTACGTACGTACCTACGCTGCTTAAAAAGCCATCAGGTGCAGCAAGCCTCTCATTGAAATCTACTGTAATTATACTCTTATACAGTAAATATTTATTGTAAATGAAGAGTTGTGTTCATGGGGTGGGGTGAGGTGTAAAGGTGTTGTTTTGAGTTGTACAGTGAGCCTTGTAGAATTCCTTGCTAGCTGGAAGATGGGGTGTTTTGGTTTCAGGCAACTTTTTCTGGAAAGCTGGATCCTTCAAATACAGCCAGCTCAACTCCATCCCTGACTGGGATGTTTTTGAAACCTTCATCTGGAACATGGGTAGGCAAACTAAGGCCCGGGGGGCCGGATCCAGCCTAATCGCCTTCTAAATCCAGCCCGAGGAGTAGAATGTGTGCTTTTATTTAAACCGCATCTCTGGGTTATTTGTGGGGCATAGGAATTCGTTCATATTTTTTTTCAAAATATAGTCCGGCCCCCCCTCCAAGGTCTGAGGGACAGTGGGCCGGCCCCCTGCTGAAAAAGTTTGCTGAGCCCTGATCGGGAATCTGCTGAGGTCAAATGAGATGTTGCCTCTTGGAACAAGACTGGAGGGCTCCATCTAATTGTAATGTTAGCTTGTAAATGGGCCTTGTGTCTAAATAGACGGATAAGCACACTTGCCTGAGGAAATGGGTCCTCTTCACCTTCGCATAAATATTTACAGTGCCGTCCCTTTATGTAAGAGGTCTTATCTTGCAAGTTGGTTAAGAAGTATTTCATGAACTGGCTTCTCCTTTTTAAAACTAATTTCGTCCATTTTCTTACTTTTAATACAGTGGACCTTTAAGTGGGCTTCAACTTTAAATTTCTTGTCTGAGCTGCAATTTCATTTTATGCAGTTTGATTAAATAGTACCCAAAAATGACTATGTAAGTCATTAAAAAGTTTTTGACTTGTTCTGAACCCGTAAATGGGTGGTTTCTAAATTCTTTACTTCAAGAGCAAACAATGGAAGATAAACTTTTCTTTTGAATTTGCCTTTGGATTCCAACCTTCTCCTGAATTTGCCTCTAGGCCAAACAAGACCTGAAGCCAACTCCTTCAAGTGCCTAAATTAACATAAGTTTTCTAGTGTAAGTAGCAGCTGTTCGGGCCCTGAGCAGGAATGAGAGGTTTACTCCAAAACACACACACACAGAGAGAGAGAGCTAGCTTTTCCCAGGTCTAATAGGTATGACACAGTTGTTCATGAAAAATTAACTGTACACCTGTAGGGCTGGTTTTAACTATGCCAAGCAGTTTATACATTTGTACAATAAATAAAATAATAGCTCCCTTTAAAAACTAACAATTATTGTGGCAGTCCGTGAAAAGTTATACCATCATAAATGTGTTGGGGTTTTTTAAAGGGTGCAGCAAACTGTTTGTTTCTTTATAAATAATGTTGGTTCCTGGTCTTGAGCCCTGTGGGAGGGGATTGCTAGCTGATGGTGGATTATTATTATTATTATTATTATTATTATTATTATTACTATTATTATTATTATTTAGTTTGGCTCTCCCCCTGTCCATTGCCTGATTCTCAGGAGTATGAATTATTGTCGCAAGTTGCCTTTCAAAACAGGTTGGATATTCATCCAGAACAAAAGCTGGGTTGCTTTTTATTGCGTTAGTTGCTAAGCACTTGCCAGAACAGGTGGTGGGTGGTGATCTGTGGATTTTGGCGTCTGAAATGGATATTCATGTTAATACCCCTTCTCTCTGTCTGTCTGTCTGTCTGTCTCTCTTTCTTTCCTCCCCCTCCTTTGTGTTGCCATAGGAGCTGAAGCTGCCCGTGTACAAGGCCCATTCTCCGCAAATCGGGATGCGGCGCTATTTTGCTGACCTCTTGGCCATCCTTAGCAGCCGTTGCCAGCTCTGCCCCACAGCCAGACACCTTGCTGTGTACTTGCTGGATCTCTTTATGGACCGCTATGATGTTGCTGTCAAACAGCTATATGTCATCTCGATTGCCTGCCTCCTCCTTGCAAGTGAGTAAAGCTTGCCTATTAATGCATACATGCTGTTGTGATTATTACTTGTCCGTAGGGGGACAAGTAAGCTGTTTATCGGTTAAATGCCCTGAGCATTTTTTTATTTCAATTCATTAAACAAAATATTTTTAGGTTGTTTATTTTGAGCAGGTACCATCTCAAGCATTTTTGAAACCATGAAACAGGAAAAGACTATTGGTCCTGCTCAGAGGAGTATGATATAGTTGACTCTTTGCAGTTTAAGTGTCGCTTTTATGGTGAAACTCGAAAAATTAGAATATCGTGGAAAAGTCCATTTATGTAAGCAATTGTTTTCATTAGCCAATGGAGTTTAATATATGAGATAGACTCATGACATGCAAAGCGAGATATGTCAAGCCTTTATTTGTTATAATTGTGATGATTATGGCGTACAGCTGATGAAAACCCCAAATTAACAATTTCAACTTTGGGGTTTTCATCAACTGTACGCCATAATCATCACAATTATAACAAATAAAGGCTTGACATATCTCGCTTTGCATGTCATGAGTCTATCTCATATATTAGTTTCACCTTTTAAGTTGAATTACTGAAAGAAATGAACCTTTCCACAATATTCTAATTTTTCGAGTTTCACCTGTAGAACAGAGCATCAACAACTTTACCTAGAATTTCCTGCACTGATGTACTTCGCTTTTGCTCGTATGGGGAGGAGCCTTAAGTTTCAAGCTGTGCTTAAGAGAAAAGGGATTCTCAGCTGTTACAGACCTTTAAATGAGGTCGTGGGTCTAAAGGTCTTTTCCTTCAGATCACCCCTTGCATTACAGTACTATCACACTGATATTTAAATATTACTCGACAATTGTGGAATGAGCCCATGGAAAGGGGTTCCTGTTACATTTAAAGGGCACCTTTGACTCCCTGCCATGTTATATTCATGGAGAGCAGATACGGTGCCAGTTTATTCTCAAATTTCTATGTACTTGCCTAGTGATCCATCCTGAGCTATATCCTCCTAGAATCCCTTTAGTTTTTGGCCCACTTTAGCCTTGCAGAGAGACACATGTCCTAATAACCCAAAGCTTTGTACAGTGGTGCCCCGCTAGACGAAAATAATTTGTTCTGCGAGTATTTTCATCTAGCGGGTTTTTCGTCTAGCTAAGCGGCAATGTCAACGCGGTTTTTGCTAGACGAAAAAAAAAGACGAAAATTTTTCGTCTTGCGAGGCAGCCCCATAGACTTTTTCGTCTTGCGGGGCAGCCTCCCGCTAGACGAATGCCTTCGTCTAGCGAGTTTTTCGTCTAGCGAGGCATTCGTCTAGCGGGGCACCACTGTACATAGGAGAAAATGCAGGTGGGTAACTTCGGAACCAACCCTTAGAGTAGCCTTCCACAATGTGGAGCCCTGTGCATGGTCCTCTCTGCTAGTTGAGGCTGATGGTGAATTGGTGTCCAAGAACAAGTTAGAGAAGTCTTGTTTAGAGCCTCTCAAGTCTCTTTTTAAAGACTACAGGTGGCAAAAAGAATAATTGCAGGCGGATTAACCAGGCCAAGATAGACAGGATCTACTTTTTGCCAACCTCATGCTTGCATAGCTTGTCCTATTAGCATGTTGTATATATTCCTGCCAAAGTTGCTATACTGACATAATATTTTGTCCGTTTAAGGATAATAATAATAATAATAATTTTTTTAAAAAAATTGTTCCCCGGCCGGAGCAGGACTCAGGGCAGCTAACATCATAAAACTAACACAGTATACAAAGAACATAAAAACAGACAATCAGTTAATTAAAATACATCTTAAAATTAGTTCAGAACAAATTAAAATCTGGACAGATGGCAGTCCACAGGTAAAATTGAGAGTGGTTAATATTCTCCATGGCCATATGTTACCACTGGTCTTATAAAGGACCTGAGAGCAGGCTAGGAGGTTTCTATAATGCTTGTTCTTATACAGAAAGAAAAGAACCAGACTGAACCCCGACCAAAGGCCTGGCGGAACAGCTCCGTCTTGCAGGCCCTGCGGAAAGATGTCAAATCCCGCAGGGTCCTGGTCTCTTGTGAGAGAGCGTTCCACCAGGCTGGGGCCACGGCCAAAAAGGCCCTGGCTCTGGTCAAGGCCAGTCTAATCTCCCTGGGGCCTGGGATCTTCAGAGTGTTATTACCGGTATTTGCAGACCTTAAGGTCCTCCGTGGGGCATACCAGGAGAGGCGGTCCCATAGGTATGAGGGTCCTTGGCCGTATAGGGTTGAGCATTGCGTCACAGTAGTTTTTTTGTTTTGTTTTTTTTAAGTTAGGCCAGTCCTTGATGAGGGTGTCCGCAGTGTTTTCAGAAGCATCTAGATTCCAAGGGAGCAATCTAGAAAGGAGATAAGGAAGTGGTTGTAAAACTACAAAAGCAGCAGAAGCTATTCAGTGGCTTATGGCTGCTACCCTTCCTCAGTCCATTGTCTGGCCTTTGTATTCTGCTCTGGCAAAAAGGCGGGGCAGAAGAGAAAACTTTTCTACTGCATGTTATCTTAAATCCTACTAGGCTGGAAAAAATATTGATGGCAAATAAAAGAAACTTGTCAAACTGGAGGAAAAAGAATTCTTGGAACTTGCTAAAGTAGAGACTGGACTGGGTTCTTCCAAGGCCTATAAATTTAAATGTTGAGCAGTTCCTGTTGGAAGGGTTGGGATAGTTGTTTAAATCGCACTTTCCTATTAGAAATAGGAAAATAAAATAAAAGTGTATAATCAGATAACCGAATTGAACATAACGTGTATTTTCCTCCTTTTTCTTTGAAGTGTGGGCCAGTTTTTTTTCCGTATGTGCTGGTCTTGGTTATGTACTGCATTGCATCTTTATTTAAAATAATACATTGCTTTCGCACATTGTGAGCTGCTCTAGTTTTCTTCCATGTTGTCTCATCAGTGAAAGTGGACTGCATGCTTTTCCAAAGCTCCCATAATTTTACACTCTGTACTATTTGTGTTTGACTAGAGCAGGCATAGGCAAACTCCACCCTCCAGATGTTTTGGGACTACAACTCCCATCATCCCTAGCTAACAGGACCAGTGGTCAGGGATTATGGGAGTTGTAGTCCCAAAACATCTGGAGGGCTGAGTTTGCCTATGCTTGGACTAGAGCGGCAACGGCTAGCTGATGAATCTCTGAATTCTGGGTTTTTCAGCATTGGCTTCTAGCTGAGTTCAGGAGAATCTAGATGGAGAGAATGCCTTGAACTCAAGTGGCTTGTTCTTTCTTTTCAATAGGCAAGTTTGAAGAGAAGGAGGACAAGGTGCCCAAACTGGACCAGCTGAACAGCTTTGCTTACATGTGTAGCCTTAACCTGGCGCTAACGAAGAAAGACCTGCTGAAGATGGAACTTGTGCTCCTGGAAAATTTTAACTGGAATCTCTGTCTGCCAACCCCGGCGCATTACATTGATTACTACCTCTTTGCCTCCGTTAGCGAGAACGATCTGCACAATGGCTGGCCTATCACGTCCGTGACCAAAGTCAGAGCTTTCATGGAGAAATATTCTCACTATTTCCTAGAGGTCTCACTGCAAGGTAATTTCTTGATCCAGAGGCTCAAGGCATATGTCTGCCTTGCAGTAGCCTTTATCTCCACCCCCATCGTTCTGCCCGGACACTGGGGTCCAGTGCCGAGGGCCTTCTGGCGGTTCCCTCGCTACGAGAAGCCAAGTTGCAGGGAACCAGGCAGAGGGCCCTCTCAGTAGTGGCATCCACCAACCCCCAGACATCTGAAGGCACCCCTGTTTAGGGAAGCTTTTAATGTTTAATATATTATTGCATTTAATATTCTGTTGGAAGCCACCCAGAGTGGCTGGGGAAACCCAGCCAGATGGGTGGTGTATAAATAAATTATTATTATTATTATTATTATTATTATTATTATTATTATTATTATTATTACAGGATTATAGCAGTCCTTGGATATGGGAAACATTGTGTTTAATGCAAATGCCACCAAAATATTTGCCTCACCTTAGAAAAGGCATGAAATCAAAGCTCAGGCTTTGGCAAAGGGAATTCTTGCTCTTTGAGGTCTTGTTTTGTGGTTAGGCATACTCTGGACCAAGCTAACCCACAACTTGTTTTAATATATGGGGGCTGGGTAGAGGCTGCCACAAGTAGAATTCCACTCTCAGGATTCTCCTGTTGAAGGAAAGGTGGAAATGTGATTTTCATTCATTTCCCCTTTACCCTGCAGCTCCATAGGAGTTGGTTGTTGTCTTTTTGTGGAAGAAGTGTGATTTCAACCCTATGTTTGCCATTGTTTATCTCAAAGCAAAGCAGCCAACCTTTGCTTCTAGAACTTGGGATGGTCAGCTTTTGCCACCCCATGAGGAAGAAGCAAGTTTGAGAACCACTAAAAGCCACCTTCCCTCAATTTTGCCCCATAGCCAATGCAAAATATAAAAACGAAATATGCAATATTTGGATCTTAAAGCCGGGCAATACTTGGCTTGTAGCACTGCATGTTTGTCTGGAAGTAAAGCCCATGGAGTTTAATGGCGTTTTCTTTCCAGTATGATTGCAGTCTTAAACGGTCTATAAAGTCTGAGATCAGATGGCAACGATCTATCAGATGCTGGGTTAAGAGCGCCCTTCGAAGCCTGAGTTATTGCCCATAATAAAAGTTGCACTGCGCACACAAAGAGGCTACAGTAGATTTAGTGGCATTGCTTGCAAGAAATGCTGACCTAAGTTGACTTGCTCTCTCTTGAGCCAAAGCTGTCATTGTGGTGTCTTAGTCTCCAGCCAGAAGGCTTGTACATCACATTAGCCCGCTGCCAGACTTACTGGAAGAAGTTGGCAATGTCTTGCCATTTATTGATGGAGGTGCTGGGGCCTAATTTTGAAATTCCTTTTCTTCCAGATCATGTTTTTCTCTCGTTTCGGCCTTCTCTGGTTGCTGCTGCTTGTGTGGGAGCCTCGCGCATCTGTCTTGAGGTTTCTCCTTCTTGGACCGCACAGCTCCAGCAGTTAACTTGTTATTCCTGGGAGCACCTTGCTCCGTGTATCGAACTCATGCTTATGTAAGTTTTGAATAAAAATGAACTTTGTTTTATTTATGTGTTAGTTTTTTCAGGCGACTAATACCTCAAATTATCTGTGCGGACAGAATTTCAAAAATTAACATCTACGTGGTGTGACTCTTGACACCATGTTGAATGCAGACATGTAGCATCCCCAGTGCCCTCGCTATTTACACTTGACATGGCTGCCTGCCGTATTAATATAATACTCATGCAAAGTTCCAAAAAGCCACAGTGGTGGAGCTGGTAAGCCCACTGGGAAACCTTCTTCCCTTTCTGTACAGATGAGCGCAGTTATTTATGACATGGCTAAATTTGGTGGCACATTCCTTTTCTTTAAAAGGTCTGGTACACACATCCAGACCCTGGTCTACTAATTTCTCATTGCTGGTCTTGGACATAAGATTGCAAATGGTATTTTGGTGTCTGTAACTTTATTGTAAATACTATAATTTTCAGTGCGGCTTTTGGAAACACGATTCTAGAACATTCCATGCCTGCCAAATGGCCTGGAGCATTCCCAGACGTAGGTGTAGAGCTGTGTTTCCCAAACTTGGGTCACCAGCTGTTTTTGAACTACAACTCCCATCATCCCTGACAACTGGTACTGCTAGCTAGGGATGATGGGAGTTGTAGTAAAAAAAAAAAAAACCCCAGCGATTGCTAGTTACTTACCTGTCGCATTTTATTTTTCTGTTTCAAAACCCTGGCCTTTAAGCTTGTGTGTGATTTTATTTTTATCTAACAGAGCTCATGATAAGGACATCAAAGAAGCCAACAAGGAAAAGGACCGTGTGAAGCTGTTGCAGCAGCAGCAGCAAGTTGTGGAAAGCCTCGCCCTTCAAACCCCGACTCAAGTTCTCTTCCAGCAATCGCGTTATCACCCCCTGGCTCAGCATTCAGCTGTCGTTTCACAGTTCCACTCCCCAATACAGGATCTGTGCTCAGCTTACCGGGACTCTTTACAAGCTCCTCGACTGAGTGGCCTTGCCTCGGGCCACCATAGCAATTCCCTGCATTCCTACTCCACCCTGCAGGCCAGCTATCAGCCTGTTTTGCAAACGGTGTCCATTCAAGGGCCTATCACCATGCAGGTGGCCATTTCAGCGGAGCCTAGGCACTGCCTCGCTCTGACCTATGGCAGTAGCTATTTTAGTGGGCATCATTCTTACACAACAGGTTGTTTTGATGGATGAGTGCCTGCAGAGGAAGGGTGTGAGACAGGACCAGTACATCTTGGTAGGAAAACATTGGTGGTATGTAAACTTGAGTTGCACCTGCCACCATAGAAAGGAGCTCAATGAACCAACTACTTGCCAATATCTTGGACAAAAACAAATCCCTCATTGATTTTTCTTTTTAACATTTAGAGCGTGGGTGCCTTTCCTGCAGAAGCAAGATTTTTCTGAGAAGAAATGCAAAAATATACCTCGAAATTCAAGATGCTACTTTTGCAAAAGTGACTTACTGAAATTGGGGTAGGGTGGGGAATGTAGACATTGCTTCCGTCCTCCATAGAAGGGGTGCCAATGAACTTGAAATAAATAACACTGTAATTAAAAACAGTACCCTGAAAAGCAGAAGCCTGGAGAGACTTCCGGCCATCAGATATACTTGGATGATGGCTCCCCCGTGAACACGGTTTACAGTGGCAGCTCGTAACACTGGAGCCTTTTGTTGACACGAACAAGGCTTATATTTCCTTGATACCTCTGAAACTGTCACTGGGATTTTTTTTAATGAAGAATGTTCCTTGCTGTGCTTTGACTGGAATTTTCACAGAACAAGACTTTAAACTTGGAACACAAGTCAAACCACTTTTGCCTTAATTTGTCTGGTGAGGCATCAGTAGACAAAACACCACTTGGGCCTCGAGTTTATCGTATTTTTCTTAAAATGTAATCTTTACCTCTAAAATATTTAAGATGCTGCTGCCTTAAGTAACTAGAATATCATTTTGTGGGAAAACATGGTTTACAACTTATGTCAGGGATTAATGTTTACTTGAAAACAATTCATTGTCAAAATGTTTTTAATATTGCAGGAATCGCTGCCTTTTAGTGTGGTATGTTTGGTCTTGCAGTTTGAGTTAGTAATCTAAATATGGACAAATGTGTGTGGAAGGAATTGATTTTCTTTTTAAAGGGATCCATGAGTAAGGGAACCTGAGGTAACCTTGGAAACTGGTCAGTCTTAAAAGCTGCAGTCCTTGAACCAGAATTGCGGCTGTTCATTTACAGCCTGCGAAGACATTAGGCTACCGTTTACTTTAAGCAAAAGCCTACTGATAATTTTTTTAAATCACAATGTCACTTAATAGAGACGCCATTTTAGCTCTTGTACATCCAAAGGCTAATTCTCTCTCCCCCTCCCTTCCCCCATTACTTGAGAGTGGAGCCACACATGGTGGAGAAAGCAAAGGGTTCTGAAGCCTGTGTTTTACTGTGTAAACCGAATCCTGAGCTGTAGTGAGGCACTTGCAGGGGCATAAAACAGGGAGCTGCTGCTTACCCCACCTACCAGTTCCCCCATGCAAATGCTACTCCCAAGCCATTTAAATTTCTTCCCCATTTCCTAAGAGGTACCAAAATCAAAAGTGAAGCCTGTGTGATGGGAAAACAGCTGATGTTGGGGCAGGTGTAGAGGGAAATCTCAATTGATGTGTGACAAGTACTCAACCCAGCCACTTAGATTTTATTCCTGCTCCCACACTCTACATTTGCAGTGCCTCTGCAAATGCAGATTTGGGAACGGAGGGTTTGCCAGATTAACATGATGTTTTGCCTTAAGTCCCATTGATTCATTGCAGTTTAGTTCCACTTATCTGTACTTCAGGATCATGATCTTAACAATACTGGTGCGGTTTAAGCTTCCCGAAGGATTTCTGTGGGTTTGGTCTTTTGAAGATTCCTGCTAGAATATGAAGTGCTCACTTGATATTCAACTGTTTGTCCTGTTAGTCAATGAAAGCCAGTATTGTTTATGAAAAGGGTTCTCAGGATGGCAATACAGACTATGTGCAATATATTGCTTTTATTCTGTCTAGAGTCCAGTGTGTGCGTTTGTGTGTGATGGTAGGATGTTCGTCATTCTGTTTTTTAAGTTAAATAATTTTTAGGAAAATAATTCGTGAGAGGGTTGAGCTTGATTTTAGAGTGCAGAATTGTGTTTCCCCTTTTCAGAGGAAGTATGTTGGTTGGGGACTGATGTCTCTAAAGTGTACTGTAGTCTGGGCTTGTCACACTTTAAGCAAAATGAAAGTAGATGTTGTGTTCCTTTTTTGTTACAGATTTAAATGAAAAGTGTTTATGCAAACAAACAAAAATAGAATAGTATCCGGAAGTTTTCTTTTTGTATTTATATACAACTTGGTATCTACAATATTTTGTGTGTTATAAGCAAATTTTAACCATCTTAATTGTGTAAATACTACTGAGGAAGCTCTGGTTGTAGAATCCAATGTGTTCATTTTATTAGCCTTGCAGAGAAGCCTCCCCCCCCCCCCCCGTGTGACATTCGTAAGTATCTCCATCTTATAGTAGGTTACTCAATAAACACAGTGCGCAACACTGATGTGTGTGTCCGCTTCTTGTATGCTCCTAAGAAAAAGGGTCTACTGACACTCTTTGTGCCCTCGGGTCATTCACTTTATTGAAGTATTTCACAGTTCCGTTAGTAATCATTAAATTTCTTCTCAGTATTTGCAGGTGAACGTGATGTTTTCCTAGTATATGATGCTTTACGATTTCATTGGCTCTTAATATGCTTAGAACTGTAGCAGTGGATTACACACATTTATCCTAACTCATTTCAGCCTCTCGTTAGCTCATCATTGGAGTTACGGTAGATCCAGAGTCGCAGGACTTCATTTAAGTCATTTATGAAAGAAGTAACAAGGAAATGGGACTTGCTGCAATATGGTACAAGGCTCTGGAAGAAAAACTTCAGGAAACCATGTCTGCAGCTGCTTCCCTTTCGGATGTGTACATTCCCCACCCCCTTGTAAAAACCCATCATGCTGCTATTGGCGTGGTGATTATCATATGATAAACTCGTTTCTTGGTTCGCTGCAATTTGTGATGGCAAACCTCGATTCATGACAGCAGAGTGGTTTCATTTAACTATAGTTGCACATGGCAGTTACGTATGACTCGAGAAACCTGTTTGTGGAATGATTGAGTTCTACGTACATCCGTTGCATAGACCAGTGTTTTTCAACCACTGTTCCGCGGCACACTAGTGTGCCGCGAGATGTTGCCTGGTGTGCCGTGGGAAAAAATCACGTTGGCGCGCGAGCGGGCGGTCCGGTCCGGTCATATGGCGCCTCAGCTGGGGCGAGGCGCGCCAGAGGAGGCGGAGGCTGCTGCTGCTGCTGCTGCTGCTGAAGAAGCGGAGAGGGCCGGTCGGGGCTGCTGGCAGGCGCCTGCTGACGAGGCGGACGCTGCGCCGCGAGCGCGCAGGAGGCGCACGGTGAGCTCCGAGAGCGCAGCCGCTGCCACCAAATGCTGTGCTTGGTGATCGCCGCGATGAAAGGTGAGCCGCACGGCGGCGCCTGATCCGCTTGGGCTGCGGCGCTGCTTTCTCCGGCTCGACGGGACCCACGAGGAAAGCGGCGCTCTCGGAAGCCCAGGCGCCTTCCGAGCGCAATCAGGCTCTTGCAGCTGCCGGGGGTCGGTGCCTGCGGGTGGGGGCGCAACTGCTTTTTCTGCCTGCCATTTATGGGTGGCTGGGTGGGGGTACATGAGGGGGGCGATCCGGGGTGCCAGGACGGGGCGTGGGAGAGGCAACTCTGTGTCGGCGAATCCGAAAGGGCTCTTTTGCATTACGTAAAGTAACTGCTCGGAATCTACCTCCCGAAGTTGACCCCATCGTCACATGACACCCCTTGTCTCGGGGTGCAAGCCTGTTGGCAGAAACGTCTGAAGGGGCCTCTCGCCCGCTTGAGCTGACCTCTGGGCAGGTGCCCTATCCACGGAGAGGGCCGGTCTGCCCTTGGCAGTGAGTCTGCTTAATTTTTTGTGTTTTTGTGTGCCACTAACCCAGTTGTGGTCTGAAGTCTGCAGAGTGCTGGACTTTTCAAGCCACATGGACCCCCCCCCCAACTTTCCAGACCTAGATTCTGCACGATAAGAGAGGGCACTTGAGGTAGAAGGACCTGTAACTTATTTATCCTTCAGAGTTTGAAGTCTTTAAAACGTGATTGTTCTTTTAGATGTGATCATTGCCTATTGTTAAATATTGAGGGGAATGCATAGTTTCAAAAACATTATCCTTGCCCAGAACAGACAGAATATTGAACTGAGGGGAAACTTCGAAGCACATATTATTTCTGTGAGGTGGTGATGGAGAGATACACCAGAGGCATGTGCCCATCTGCAAAGTAACAAGTCCTTTGCTTTAAAAACTAAATACAGAGAGAGACTGAGAGCTGTTGACGAAGAGCTACGTGTGTGTCTTTCTTCGATTCCAGCCAGAATATCAGCTTTGTGTTCAGCCAAACAGGCCCTGGTTGCGCACTGAATAAAGTATTTTATAATTTTTCATATTTCTGTTTACTTACTATTATTTCATAATAAAGTAATTATAAAATACTTTCTTTGTGTTTATTTGATTCCTATTCAAGAGAATTACTTTATATATAGTCAATATAGGCACAGATTTAATTTTTTTAACATTTTCTAATGGTGGTGTGCCTCGTGATTTTTTTCATGAAACAAGTGTGCCTTTGCCCAAAAAAGGTTGAAAAACACTGGCATAGACTGATGGCAGCAGGATTCCTCGAGGGCCTCTTCCGATGATGCTCCCACCTATTAATTGTTCAAGTGTGTGAGAGCCTTGGATCTGTGTGCATGTTCCTTGCCCCCGTCAATTCTACTGCCAATGTTAACCAAATGGTTGGCAAGGTACCGTAATGTAGAATTTCACACTGGGCAGCCAACTCATTACAGAAGTGATTCTATATGTAGGGTTAGGGGAGACTGTTCAGATATTGGTGGGATCAGCTGGCATAGATCTTGCTGTCTGTATGCAATGTGCCCATTGTCATGGCAAGAAGTCAGAGCAGCCTGTATCTGTATTTTTTATGATAGCTTAAGACACTCACAACCTAAAGTGGAGCTCAGCTCAGCAGCTTGGGAAACCTGAATGGGAAGAGCAATGTGTCTCATTTACTGACTACTTTTAGCTTGCCATATATGCAGAAGGCACTTGGAGTGGGAGAATTGCTGATCATCCCCTCTATGTCCCTGAAAATGTAACTCCAGAGAATTTGGGGTTCTCCAAAGTGGGCTTGTAGCAGAGCGGGAAGCAGGAAATACATTACTCTCCTCTTGCCTTCCATTTGCAAGCTGTTTGGGTCGAAGCCCTCTTCTGTGCTATGTCTAAAAAGAGCCCCTGAATGAGCAACTGTTTTCTCAGTGGCTTGTGACGAACTAAATTCAAAGCTGTGTGACTTCTAGAGCTATGGACACTTGGAAGTTGAACATAATTGAGTATCTTGGGACACTCGGCTGTCATGGATTTTAAAATCAGTTAGTTTTAATACTGTATTGCCATTGTCTACCTTGCAAAGTTGCAAATGCAATTTGAAAGTGTGACGATGCATGGTGAATTATCACATGCTGGCGATCTTTTTGTTGTTGCATGCACACAAATATAAAATGCACTGTTTAAAGACTCAGAAATGGCACTTGTAACTGAATGAACACATAAGAGAATCTAGTGATGTGAAGTTGTATTTGACACACACAGGCACCCTCTAGTACTGAAATATTTTGAAACCACTGAAGTGAGTTGCAATATCATCAGAATGGATACTTGATGTAAAAAGATGGGACCTGCTTTCCTATGGAGAAAATATCACTGCTGACTTTCTCTGGCATAGAAGTTGAAGGCTTCTGAGCAAATGCTAACCAAACTCCTTTTTGGCTTTCAAGTTACTTGTATTGAATTGGTGAAGGCCTAGGAAAAGATGTTCAAATAATATTTTCATCCTCAGTTGCTTTATAATGCCAGGCAGTATAGTAGATCCAAATTAAATAACGTGTGCCTTAACCTTAGTCTTTTTGGCTCAGTTGGCCTCAAATTCTGAATAAATTTGTCTCGGTGCCCTTCTGCAGACTGTTTTTCTATTGTACTCATTAGGGAGCTTCCCTTTGGCTGGATGGTGTCTAGACAGTGAGAGCCAGACAAAGGTACTTATTTCTTGTCTGAAATCAGTGCCATTTCCAAGGAAGGGTAAATTGGCTGTGGGTGGAAGGAGGGGTAGCAGCTGTGTAAAGGTGCAGCAGAGCAAACATCTGTGCTTAAGTTTTGGGGGATGAAAGTTCAACCCCTGATTTCAGATGGAAATGTGGCAGCATCTCCCATCAGTCAGCGAGCAGGAGCCTTAAAGGATTTGTGCATTGTGAGCTCTGACTTTGGAACACATGCTTGGGCCTGGTTGCTAAGTGACTGTACAAGATCGAGCCCCAACACATGGCTTCTCTGTAATTGAGAGGGCAGCATCTGAACATGTGTTCTCTTGTTTTTCCTCCCTGAGAGCTTAAAGAACAGTAGAATATTGTTGCCTGATCCTTCTAACTAATGAGCTTATCTCTTGTTCAAGGAATTGTGTTTGCCGTGTGGGAAGAAACAAGCCAAATAAATTCAGCACATGCAAAATGCAAACATTTATGAGTGCTCCAAGGAGCAGGAGCCCAGTAACAAAAATATGAAGTTGTCCTTGTAATAATTGAGGGAGTTTTTGCATCGCGTGCTTGGAAGGCGGGATCATAGGGTATCAACATGCTACTTTTCTCTTGGGGTTGCAACCATTACCCAGTGTGGAAATGTCCCCTGTTTGGTGATGTTCCCCCAGATAGCAACACTGAGAGCTGCTTTGCATGTCATAGAATTATAAATACTGTAATACCTTCTTTAACACAATATAAAAAACAAGACACGTAATGCTATCAGGTGAGGGTGTCAATTGGTCCTATACTATGCACTGTTGGAAAGTTAAAAATCTAGCAAGGTGAAGTAGGAACATAGGAAGTTACTTTATATTTAGACCCATTCTGCCTATAGCACTTTCTTCCAATCAAGAAATAAATAGAGAAATAAACAAAGTTCTTAAGTTCGTTACTTTATATTGGGTTTTTTTAATTGCTCACTTTTCAAGTATCATTAAGGCCACAATTATTCCTCCTCCAACGGCTTCTTAGGCCAGTCTCTTGCTGATTCTTTTGAAAGTTACATCGCCAATGGTAGAAATCTGCAGTAAAGGATAAAGCAAACATTGCTGATGATTCTGGAAGCAGGGATTGAAAATATAGCTGTTAACATCCTGAAATGCTTTGTGAATTCCCTTCTTTACAATTGTTAAAAATTCAGGAGTACTGTGCCAGGTATTTAAGGGAGGAGGGGAGACGCAAAAGAGGAAATTTCCAATTCACAAGAAAAAAATGTTTATTAATGTAGCCCATTGCGTTGTTTTTTCTTTTCTTTTCTGGAGGGCACTATTGAACAACAATTTCAACCTAGTGTGTCTCTGCAACACTGCTTGCAAAGTATTGTGTTTCCTCCTCCCCTGTTGTACTTTCAAATGCTTCATAGTAGTGAGTTAGCTTTAGAATTATTTTGTATTTTGAATTGATCAAGTGACGTACCCAGTACGTGGGTATTGGTGGCCATTAAAATCATCATGCCTTCCGTCTATTCTTCGGTTAACATTTTGCTTTAATGCCATGAACACTATTTCACAAGTTTTTTTTGGGGGGGGGGGGAATCACAAATTTGATCTCCAAGGAAAGTTTTTAGGACATTACCTCAACTAGTTTACCCCCAGCAATCTCTGCAGTATGATGATAATTAGGGAATTCAGCAACCACTTTTCCGCCTTCCATTTTAACAGTTGCCTGCAACAGATTTACATACATTAGTTGCCGCCTTGGCTGAATACAATTAAGGATTTCATTTCAATAAAGTGTTGCTAGTGTGCCAACCCAACCACACCACTTTGAATCCCGGCTAGTCCTTTGAAAGCAGTAGCTACAATCATTTACCTTGAATTTTTTACCACCCATTGTCTCCATTTTGGATTCCTTGCCAATAACAAACTTATTAGTCATGGAATGCCCGCTTGGGTAAATCTGGGACCAGGTGAATTCATCTCCATTCTGTAGCACTTCAGTAACAATCTTGAAATTTTTTCCTTTTTCAATTACGTCGGCAGGAAGAGCTAGCCCAATGGAAAGACAACGTTTAAAAGCGTTTCTAAATTGCTGTAGTATACAGATTTTCTAAGAGGCGTACAAAAATACAAACACAAAAAGAGTGGTATAAAAACCAAAAGATTAATAAAAGAATGCAGGAATCTGAGTTGCGATGTCATTCTAACAAGCAGAATACCGCTGCACTGCAGTCTGCCAGAATGCAGTGGTTTTTATTCTGCTTGCCAAATACTGTTGTGTAACTCTGAAAGACTGCAGAGTTTCACCAGGAGATCCCAACTGAAGATGCCATAATTCCCATGTTGAGGCTCTCTTTTCTGAAACCGGCAGCTGACAATCCAAACAATTCTCCAAGTCAGCTTTCCATAACCTGGTACCCTCCAAATTATTTGGACAGCATATTCCATTGCCTCTGACTACTGGCTGTGCCACCAGGAGAGCTGATGGAAGCTAAAATCCAAAACAATTGCAGGGCAGCCAGGTGGGGAATACTAATCTGAGTGCAGCAAAACAAAAGTCTTAATATATACATACCCATGCGCTTCATAAAACTCTCATAGTTTTCCTCACTTTCCACTTCGTATCTGCCAGAGAAAGCCATGCTGTATGTAGGCTGTGGCACAAGAAGGAGGCTTGCAGAGGAGGGTGTTTGTGGTTTGGCTTGGTAGGTTCGGGGGACTGAAAACCCCTGCCTTATAAAGCTTTCTTAGCTCAGGTTATCCACCCTAAATGCATTGCACTTCTCCATCATACCATCTAATGAGGAAGTTTGTTTTTTTTTACAACAGGAGGGTAATTTTGTATGAATCACTTAACACTGGTGTCATTGACCCTTGTGAAAGGCCCTATACCAATTCTGGCATGTCTCTTTTTACCAAAGGCTTTCCCCAGGTGGCGAAGGGACCCAGGTGGCGCTGTGGGTTAAACCACAGAGCCTAGGGCTTGCAGATCAGAAGGTCAGCGGTTCGAATCCCTGCCACGGGGTGAGCTCCCGTTGCTCGGTCCCAGCTCCTGCCCACCTAGCAGTTTGAAAGCACGTCAAAGTGCAAGTAGATAAATAGGGACCGCTCCGGCGGGAAGGTAAACAGCGTTTCCGTGCGCTGCTCTGGTTTGCCAGAAGCGGCTTTGTCATGCTGGCCACATGACCCGGAAGCTGTCTGCGGACAAACGCTGGCTCCCTCGGCCTATAGAGTGAGATGAGCGCCGCAACCCCAGAGTCGGACACGACTGGACCTGATGGTCAGGGGTATCTTTACCTTTACCTTTCCCCAAAGTAAGTTCAGGGTGATAGTGATATAGATATAGATATAATTATTGTTACCCTACAAAGGGGGTCTGGAAATATACCGGTCCTCTTTATCTAAATAAAGACAGCAGCATCGTGGAAAGAGTTCATATTTTTTTTGCAGGCTGCAGCAAGAATAAATGATCCAGAGGAGTTTTCCAAATTCTGGACCCTGAATACAATATTCAAGACACTTGAATAACAATTACGTGCGTGATCATCTCATACACGATCCTTTCCAGCAATATGATGGGATAGCTGAATGCATGGACAGCTTGTGGGCCCCTAAAATGTATTTCATTGGTCAGAACAGCCTGCTCCTAATTGCTATGTCAACAGGTATCTTTAAGCAAAGTTCGTACAAAATGTTGCTCTTTTTTTTCCTTTTTCTATCTGCTACATGAAGACTTGTCTGAGTCAGGAGAATTTATTGTTCTCCTGGCTCTGATGCCAGCCCTCCGTCTGCTGCCGAAGGCCAGCAAGCTCTTGGCATGCTTTACTAACCTGATAAGGTGAAGCGAGAGGCCCATGGTGGGTGCTATCCCAGCACAAGACAGGGATGCAGCTTCTTTCGTAGGTGCCGGGAGTGTCTCTATAGGCCTCTGTAGCAAGGTGGGAAACAATCTCCCCTCCCCCCCAATAGCTGAATTCCTTTTAGTGAAAGTGGTTGAGGGCCAAGAGGCCCAATGAGGAGGACCAAAACACACCCACACACAAGCGCATTACACACACACTCATTTTCGATATCCCTCTCTCCCCTTGCACTTTTCAATTTGACTTTTTCCACTGTGCACCGAGAAAAGGACACCAAGTGAGCTGGTCATGCAGGAAGATTAAACTCCCACTTCCAAGAGCTGACAGAGGAGGTGAATGAACTCTTTCCCGTGCTCTTTCCCGGTTTGTGCTGAACTTGCAACCTTGCTTTTCTAGCAATAATGCCAACGGCCTTGAAAAACTTCATCTCATCCAGCAGGTGAAGAAAAGCTACGGAATTGCAGGGAACCAGGTGGCGCTGCACCTGGGCTCTCATGTTTATGTATGGCTCGGCTCGCTCTGCAGAAATCGTATCTAGAATAAATATATTTGCACTCCGTTTTGTCTTGGATGCATACCACTGTATGCAGCCTTAAACTGGCGGTCTCAGTCCAATAAGATCATTTTTGCTGCTCGCACCCACCAATATCCTATCCCCAGTCAGCAATGCCAATCCAGAAGTGACATCGTTCATAAAGGGCTTGAGATGGATCTGATGGTTGTATTCCATATACAGCCAGAGCATGCGTGAAATACTTTTCAAAGTT
The DNA here is from genome assembly GCF_009819535.1 of Lacerta agilis. Lineage (NCBI taxonomy): Eukaryota > Metazoa > Chordata > Lepidosauria > Squamata > Lacertidae > Lacerta > Lacerta agilis. Next base: position 41,312,211 of record NC_046313.1, on the reverse strand, counting down.
TCCACCGTCAAGGAACATCTACCATGAACCCCCAACATACTGCTGGAGATTTGAGGGAGGGTGTTCCTGGGGTACACTCAAGTCACGCAGAACCCTTAGCTGTGCACATGGTGGGGTAGAGTTGGGAATGGTCCTCCTGCAGTGGCATTGATGCAGCTTACCTGGACTGGGAGTGGGGGGGCAGCAAGGTTTTTTGGGGGGCAGCCCTGTTAAGGGAAGTTTTTAATGACTGATATTTTAATGTATTTTTAATCTTTTGTTGGAAGCTGTCCAAGGTGGCTGGGGAGACCCAGCCAGATGGGTGGGGTATAAATAAAGTATTATTATTATTATTATTATTATTATTATTATTATTATTATTATTATTATTATTATTATTTTATTCACATGGTTGCATGGGAAGAACCAATGTTGATGCTCTTGCTGGTACAAATGTATGGCCCTGTCTCAGGCAGGTAAGCAGCAGCATTAGTGCCAGGGTGAAAATGGGGAGGTCTCTGTGGCTCCACCCCACATACTGCTACTGTATCAGACATGGGCCTGGCTTGTTGGGTGCAACAGGTATTGCACATGACCTGAAAGTGCACCATGGATCGCACTCAATATCCAGCTGTAGCTGATATGGGGTGGACAATCATATCACACAGTGGCGGACAGAGCCGTCTCATCCATTGGGGCTGGTGGCGCGGCGCACCAGGGCGCAATGGCCTGGAGGGCGCCTCCGCCCTCCAGCCCCGCTGGCAGCGCCTGCCGGCAGCGCCCTCTGACTCCCGGCAAGGGAGCTGGCCGGCCACGCCACGCCCTCTGGCTGCCCAGCAGAGCACAGGAGCTCTGCGCGCCCTTCCAGCGCTTCTGGGACGGGAGGCGAGGGCAGCCGGCTCGCGCTCCCGCGCGCAGCCGGATGGCGCGGCGCAGCCGGGCAGCTCGCGCTCTGCGCGCAGCCGGCCGCCCGCCCGATGCAGCGCGAGCTGCCCAGCCGCGCCGCGCCGTCCGGCTGCGCGCGGGAGCCCTCGCCTCCCATCCCGGAAGCGCTGGAAGGGCGCGCAGAGCCCCGCGCCGCTCCAGCGCCACGCCCCTCATCCCCCGCTCGCCCACCCCCCTCCCAAGGGGCGGCAAGCGCGGGAGGGAGGCGGCGGAGAGGCGGCATGGCGGGGGCGCCGGAGGGATAGCCGCGCCAGGGCGGCAGATCCCCTTAAGACGGCTCTGGTGGCGGACAAACTGTCTTTCAGGAAAGCTTGTCTGCCGACAGGGCTGGACCAAAACATTTTGCTGACTAAGGCGAACAACAAGATGATGCCCCCATCATTCCATGTACAGAAGCCATGGGAACTGAATCTTATTTCAATGCAGGCACTGGGGAAGTATCCTCTACCGCACCTGAAGGCAATAGACTAGTTAGGAGGCTGCATTACACAACTTTGCCTTTCCACCAAAGGGTACAGTCAAGAGCTGCTGCTGCTGCTGCTGCTGCTGCTGCTGCTACAGTTGCTATCCTGAGGCATCAAGATGGCGGCTTCCTTCTGACTAATGGTAGGGTTGGCCCTTTCTACCAGCATTGGTCTTCACACTGAGAAGCCTCTGATAATTTCAAACCTAGGAACCCCAGTGTTCCTCAGGTCACAGTCTGAAAGCCACTGCTTCATAGCACCATTTGCCTGACTTCTAAATTTCAGTTCAGATGTGTGAAAGACTTATGCATCTAGCTACCAGCTCAAAATAGCCAGTAGGAGTCTGTTATCAGAAGAGCTTCAAAATATGCTGTTATAACTCCATGAAAAAAAGAATGTAGACTTCTTTGGGGTTCATTAATTATCCTTAATGAGAACATGGAACATTTCATATAATTGTTAAAGATTAACAGAAGTGAGAAAGGGTTGAGTAAGGTTCTTTTCACTAAAGGGCTGTACATTCTTGTTCTGTCATAAATAAGAAATGGCAGTTATCTCTCCTCTTTGTTATCAAGGTTATTATTTTATGACTTGATGATCTCTTTACACTTTTATTTTCTCATGCATATAGATGGGAATTTAATCTCCACTGTAATCTTACCCATATTCAACTATTTATGAGAGAAGGCTTTAGGATTCTCAGGGAGTTTTCGCCATCTTTAGAAGGGCAGATAATTCATGGCAAGAAAATAGTCTATTTGTTCAACAGATAGCTGGGTAACATCTTCTAATTGAAGCAGCCTTGGAAGATGGGGGGGGGATAGGCAAAGAATTGCATGTGAAACTTAACCGCCTTGATAGATGGTATTGGGAAGACACTCTGGAGTCTTTTTGAAGAAAATGATTCTTTCTGCTTCAACTTTCAAGGCTGCCTAGCTTGCTCATTCTTTTCCCTGTGGCCTTCGAGTGCAGGCATGGATGTTTTCATGTGGCTTATGTTTTCAAATTGAATCAAAGCTGTTTGGCGGGGGAAGACATCAAAATGCAGTACTTCTTAAGATTAATGTGGCTAACACGGATTATGGCTAATGCCATGTCTGCACAGAGCCACAAATGGGCAGTGGAAGTGCACTCGGGGCAGAGCAAATTGGAGTGTGTACCTCTGTACGTGGGTGGCGCTGTGGGTTAAACCACAGAGACTAGGGCTTGTCAATCAGAAGGTCGGTGGTTCGAATCCCCACGCCGGGGTGAGCTCCTGTTGCTTGTTCCCAGCCCCTGCCAACCTAGCAGTTCGAAAGCACGTCAAAGTGCAAGTAGATAAATAGGTACCACTCCAGCGGGAAGGTAAACGGGATTTCCATGCGCTCCTCTGGTTCACCAGAAGCGGCTTAGTCATGCTGGCCACATGACCCGGAAGCTGTACACCAGCTCCCTCGGCCAATAAAGCAAGATGAGCGCCACAACCCCAGAGTCATCCACGAGTGGACCTAATGGTCAGGAATCCCTTTACCTTTACCTCTGTAAAACTGTCTTCCGCCATTGTGCTCATATAGATTTTTAGGTCGTTTAATACTTTTCATGAAACAACTGTACCACAGTAGCATTTTAAGAAGACTCTTTGCCATTTTAATCTATCTTTGGAGGGCTTTACTTCTTTGCAACTTGTGCCCCCAGCCCCCTAACCACTGGTGTGCACAGACTACAGGTGACTTAGAAAGGCATCCATCTCTATTGGTGCCTTTCTAGGTCTGGCTCAAAATATTCCACACAGTGTTTTGCCTTCCACTTGTCCACTGTAGACCTGGTTGATGGGAGATGTAGCAGGCTAATCTCAATCACTCTGACACTCGCATCCAGGAGCTCCCTCTTGGACAGAGGAGGGCTGCTTGCCTACCTATCTCTAACCTACTATTTCTAGAAAAGGTTGTTGAATGAGCACTCACTCTGCATCTTCAGGCGCACCTGGATTCTGTCAGCTTTCTAAGCCCAACACATGAAAGGGGTAGTGGAGCAAGTGCACTAGCTCTGCTACCATCCAACACTTAAATTGTCATGCCTGAAGAAGACTGAAGTCCTTTCCAATCAGGCTTTCACTCAGTGTACAGCACTGACATTGTAATTGGCCTTGGTTGCTGCTCTTTGCCAATAAGTTGACAAAGGAAGTCGTACTCTGTTGTCCCTACTGGATTTTGCAGGAATCATTGACAGCATTAACCATAAAGTGCTAGCGTCACATGTGTAGCAACTGATGTTCCTGGGTTAGCCTTTGAGAGGTTTTTACAGGGAGTCCCATAGGATAGCTAATGTGAGTTTGCTCAGTGTCCTACCTCCACTATCACCCTGGCAAGGACTTCTCTGTGGTATCTTACAGGATTCCACCACTACTCCTCTCTTGATAAGGCAAAACAGTACTAGTGGAAGAACCAAGGATGCTTCCACGTGGCATCTTGTGGTGGGCTCAATGCTGTTCATACACACAAGTTTTGCTCAGCATATGCACAACGTCATCCTCATCAACATATTATTTTTCCTTACAATTTGGATTTGGTGTTTCTGCAGAAAGCGTGATACATTAGAAAAGCAAACATTCAAATGGTAAATCTAGATTGGGGGCAGGGGGACAGAGTGGCATTCTGATGAGGGAGGTGTCAAGTGGACGCTGTGCGAAACTTGCATGTGTGAGCGGTACTGAATCCAGCAGGAGATGCTGTGTGGAAGCACTCCAAGATGCAGAGCTAGCAGAGACAACAGCTGAAAGCTGCTTATTCATCCTGCTTCATCCTGAGATTATCAAAGCGTCCAGATGTTTTCCATATTGCTTTCTGCAAATGGCATTCAGCATCCATCTGATGAGGCAAAGATACGTCACAGAAAGCTAATATGAATGCTAAAAGAAACAGTTTTGTAGAGCTTAAAAGCGCTACCACATAAATGACATGGATGCTCTATTCCACCACAATACTGCGCTCAGGATGCAGTCTTAGCTACACATACCTGGGAGTAAGTTCCATTTAAATTAAAGGGGCTGGCTTGTGAGTAGACACATATAGGAGTGTGCTATTAATAGAATAACAGAGCAGTACTTTAAGTACCATGTTGTTGTTTTTGTATCTTGTTTACCCTGTTTCATCTTATGGTCAAGCAGGAAAAACAGGAACACAACTCAGAAACCCAAGTCACAGGTGCCTGCTGTTCTAACCCCACAGGTGTTTTTATTTCATAGATACAGCTCCATGTCCAGTATAGTGTTTCAGTCCATTGCATGGTTTACTACATGGGTCGGCAAGGGTCAGATCGCGCACGCACGCGCAATTTCCGGCATCTGCGCATGCTCAGACGCAATTTCCAGCACCACAGAAGTGAGTCCCCGCACCGCACTGCACTGCACAGGTTTAGCACAGCGTGCGAGCAGGCAGCTCAGTTCGGGGGCAGCTCATGGGCCGGTCAAACGACCTCCGTGGGCTGCTTCCGGCCCATGGCCTTAGGTTGCTGGTTTAGTATCTTTCAGAAGTGAAATGTCACTTCCAACTATGATGTAATGCAGGTTTTGAGGATACTATCTCCCCCCCAGCCCACTTTATTGCACCATCTTTAAGGATGGCAATTAAATGTACCGGTAGATAGCGAAGCCTTTCTAAGACAAACCTTGATTGCTGCTTTGGGGTTAGTTACTCTGCCTATAAAAGCTTCTGTTGTCTCCCCTCTAGTTTGGATTGCACTTCCCAAAGACACTTCCTCTCCTCCCTTCTGAATGGTTCACTACCCTTAACCCCTGTAATTCACTCGAAGGAGGGGTCATCCAGGGCAGACAACTGTTTTAATGGTGCAGACTGGTCTTTTTCTGCCAAGAAAAGACAGGATAAAAGGAGAACTGCATCAAAACAACAGCAGTTTGCACAGCAGAATAAATATGTGCTTACAGGCCTAAATACAATGTGCCAAGTGCTAAAACACTCAGGTGAATTATTACCCTCAGTAGGTCAAAATGTATTTTACAAAGCCCATGTTGCTTTTTCTTCCTTTAGTTGAACAATTCTTGTTTTCCCTCCTGCTAACGAATATCTATCTGTTTCAAGGAACTGTGTGTTTGCACATATTTTACAAGCATGAATGCATGTTGTAAATCCCTATGCAAAGATGGCATTTCATGTTACTTTCTCTGTTACCATTATATCTTATTTTATGTAGATCTACTGCACAACCTACTCTTTACAGCGACATCTGTGTGACAAAAGGAAACGCTTCTTCACACTGCATGGTGACAGCAATGTTTGGTGCATTAACATGCAATAATGCTGTTGCAGTGAATCAGCTTTCGTTGCTCTTTGATGCAGTGGTTTATTTGTTAGAGCAGCACCTGCGGGAACTTTGTTTAGACTGGCAAGGACCCCAAGAGAAAGGTAACATAAGTTCAGTTAACATAAGTTCAGTATATGTTGATTGATCATAGAATCATAAAATTGCAGGGCTGGAAGGGAACTCAAGATTCATCTAGTTCAACCCCCTGCAATGTGGTGTTATAAACTGTGGGGGGGTGAAGAAGAAGAAGAAGAAGAAGAAGAAGAAGAAGAAGAAGAAGAAGAAGAAGAAGAAGAAGAGGGAGGAAGGGCTGCCCTAAATCCTAAAAATTAATAAATGGTAAGTTTTAGTCCAGTTCTCCAATATGTTAAAGTCCCACTGAATCCTGATTCTATCTTTGGTGGTATTAGCTGCCCTTCCCAGCTTGGTGTCATCTGCAAATTTGACTAGCAAACCCTCTGTTCCTTCATCCAAGATATTTATAAAGATGTTGAACAACACAAGGCCCAGGACAGTACCCTGCCAGATCCCACTTGTCACTATTTTCCAGGATGACAGGGAACCGTTTGAAAGCACTGTGTGCGTTTTGTCAACAAGTAAATCCAAAGCAGCCTGCTGTGTAAATAAAAGGGTGTAGTGTTAGAGCATTTCTGCATGATCTTTTTTAAAAAGAAAAGAATTATTATTATTTTTACATTTTTAATGTGTTTTGCTCAGATAGTGCCTCTCTCATGGGCCTACTGCAGGCATAGGCAAACTCGGCCCTCCAGATGTTTTGGGACTACAACTCCCATCATCCCTGACCACTGGTCCTATTAGCTAGGGATGGTGGGAGTTGTAGTCCCAAAACATCTGGAGGGCCAAGTTGGCCTATACCTTGCCTACTGTATTTTCTTGCAAGTCAAAGCACTACTTTGTATTGTGCAAATGCAAAATTTATTTTTAAAAAAGTCATTTATAGCCTTTATAACAGGTTAACTTCTCCCCAGTGTCACACAAGCTATCTACAAAATCCTAGTCAGACATATATTTGCTCCAACAGCTGTGCCATTTTGAGAATTTAAATGAGACATGGATGGTGGGAACTGGGAAACCTTACTTGAAAAGCAAGGTTTTGTGTTGTAGCTGGTCAGCCTACAAATCACTAATATAAATGACAACAGCTATATCTCTATTTCCAGCAGAGGGCATAGTGGTATACCGTATTTACTGGAGTCTAATGTGCTATCAAATCTAATGTGCACATCAGTTTTCAGAACCTTGAAACTAAAAAAAGTATTTGCTGGCAAATGTAAACTTGCCAACAAATCTAATGCACACCTTAATTTTCGCAATGTAATTTGGCCAAAAAAGGTGAGCATTAGAGTTGAGTAAATACGGTATCCTATCCATTCTTAAAGAAATCAGCCCTGAGTGCTCACTAGAAGGACAGATCCTGAAGTTGAGGCTCCAGTACTTTGGCCACCTCATGAGAAGAGAAGACTCCCTAGAAAAGACCCTGATGTTGGGAAAGATGGAGGGCACAAGGAGAAGGGGACGACAGAGGATGAGATGGTTGGACAGTGTTCTCGAAGCGACTGGCATGAGTTTGGCCAAACTGTGGGAGGCAGTGAAGGATAGGCGTGCCTGGCGTGCTCTGGTCCATGGGGTCACGAAGAGTCAGACATGACTGAACGACTGAACAACAAAACCATACCAGTGATTTCATGCAGAGGTTAAAAACAGCAATAACAAACATGGGTTATGTGGAAGGCAAAATGGAACCCTGAGATAGCTCCCAGGATAGCCTCTGTGAGGAGGAAGAGTAACCTCTCAGCACTGTACCATAGAGCAGAGGACCATAGAGCCTTACACTGAGTCAAACATCTAGCTCACTATGGTCTAGACTAGCAGCGGCTTTCCAGGGTTTCAGGGAGGGAGTCTCCCCCATACCTGCCTGGAGACGCCATGAATTTGAAGCTTTGGGCACTTTCAAAGCTTATGCATGCATGCATCCAGCAATTAAAATAAGCGTGTGCTATGTGAAATGCTGCCACCTCGTGGGAAAGCACAAAAACTGAATGGCAAGCTTTAAAAGCAGGCTTCCTCCCCCCCCCCCCTTCGATCTAAATTTCAAAGTAACTTTTTGGGATCACTGCTACAGTGTGATTACAGTACTCTGGTTTCCTGTGCATGCTCTTGGCTCTGAGAACCTACAGTGAGCTACAAAGCTGAAGGCCTTTACGCGAATTTTCGTACAATTTAGAAGCTTAGGCTGCAGTTCTCTACATAGTAAACCCTACACAGAAATGCACTTTAATCAATGACACACACTTGTTATTTGGTGCAGGATTTCAGATGAGACTCAGTCCACACAACAGGCAATTTTAAGAGTACCATGCATGGGGTGGTAGGAGCCTGCATGTCTAATTGCCATTCTGGCCATGATTAATGCCCTTTGGTAGATCCCTTGCCTCCTCCTAACTAAAGATAGGACACACTTTACTAATTTCCTTTTATGCTTGCTTCATGTCCCCATCTCTCTGAAGAAATTAAGTAACTGGTCAGCTAGGATTGGACGGTTCTTTACCCCTGGCCTTCTCAGTTTGGCTCTTGAGACAAATGTCCAGCTTTCTTAACTAAATCGATCCGGATTGATAAGGACTTATGATAAGGTGTGGGGAGCTTTTGGCCCTCCAGTTGTTGTTGAATTACAGCTCCCACCATCCCCGGCCATCAGCCCTACTTGCTAGGGCTGATAGGCTGTAGTTCAGAAACATCTGGAGGGCCAAATGTTCCCCACACCTGCCTTAAGACAGTGTTTTTCAACCTTTTTTGGGCAAGGGCACACTTGTTTTATGAAAAAAATCACGAGGCACACCACCATTAGAAAATGTTAAAAAATTTAACTCTGTGCCTATATTAACTATATATAAAGTAATTCTCTTGAATAGGAATCAAATAAACACAATTTTTCCCACGGCACACCAGGCAACATCTCGCGGCACACTAGTGTGCCGCGGAACAGTGGTTGAAAAACACTGCCTTAAGAGATATATGAGCACAGATCTGTGTGTGCCGCAATCTGCCTTTATTTTATTCTTTTTTAAAAAGGAAGGAAGGTCTGAATAAACCACAAGAGTTGCAAGTACTGCCTCCTGTTCTCTTGTTATAGGAGCCAGAGAGGATGGCTTCTCCCTGGTATCCAGAGTCGAATAGAAGATGGGTAATTAAATAATAGAAAGGAATGGATGATAATGATGGAGCTATAATGAGTGCCTGGTGAAATGAACAGCTGAAGCTGGCTCTGAGATGAGTTCTTTCTACCCACACAGAGAGGAGTCTGAGCTGGGGTTTGGTAGTGTGGAGGGCAGCCAACGCTGGGAAGCCAGGAAGAGGAGCCTTTTGTATACAAAGTCAGGCTCCCTCTGCATTTGATGAATGAGGGTATTTTGTGATGTAGGCGGCTGGGCTGAGCCAGAATCTGCAAAGTCCTGAGGACTAACCCGTCTTCCTGAAATCCACAACAAAGAACTTCCAGCAGTCATGATTTCATCATCAATCTTCCAACGGTTTTTGGTTGCTAACCAAACTCATTCTCCTCTCTCACAAAGGGTGGTGGACTGTTTTACTATTGTACGCTACAACTGGGGCTGGATGATGCGTTTGGCTTTTTGAGACTGAAGAAAAGTGTTTCTAAAGGCAAAATGGGTGCGTTTGTAGAGATTCACTGGCTACTTCTTTCTTGACCATTTTGTTTCCTGTGACTGGCATATAGGAAAAGGAATGCATTGTTTCCGGCACTAAGTTAGCCCGTCTCTTTACGTTAAAACAAACACCTGCACTTTGTACCTGGACTGTTTCAAAAGGTTTACTTTTGCTTGGGCATTGCCAGTGCTGCATTGCTTTGAGTCACTGTGACCTACATACAGGGATAATCCAAGCTAACCTCTCTCTCTCTCTTTTTGCTCTTAATTTTTCATACCAGCACTGGTGCTTAAGCTAATTTCAGCCCTTTGGTGGCCTCCATTTTAGCTCTTCCTGTGGGGATTCAGGAGATTACATTTGGGTTTTTAACCTGAGGAAATAAAATGAGAACAATTTTTTAAAATCAGTTGATGCTTTGCTTGGAAAATTAGAATATAGGAATTTTTTTGTGAGCTGCTGTTGCTCTCATACAAACATAGAAAAATTAAGATCACACTTTTTCCTGTCATAAAAAATATAACATACAGGGACCGAAAAGACTCGGGTGGAAAAGGAGATTATTTACAAAATCATTTTTCAATAAGGGCCAACGTGCTCTTTTGACTTGAATTTTATGGAACAGCAAAAGGAGATGCAATAAGAAATAGCATTAGAGGACACAAAGCTATGGGGGAAATGGGCTCTACCTTCCCCTTCCTCTTTGCAGCTATACAAAAAGTCAGCTTGAAAAATAGGGCCACATTATGCATGTTTGGTGGCCTGGCCTGGCTGGAACTACAACTAAAGATCAGTTTGAGAACTGTAAAGAGTTTCAGCATTTATTGGAAGGAATTCAGTATTGCTCTATGTTGAACATCCCATCAGCACAAGAACGATTTCCCCTCTCCTCACCTGTATGCTGTTCCGGGAGGTTCTTCCAAACTCACACAAAATCATTTGGGGGGACCATAGGGAAAGACAGGCAGAAGTCTTTGTGTGGGCTTCTGCTGGTGAGACTTATTGGTTAAAATCCCTCCCACTGCCCATAGGGATTTCAATTTGCAATCATTATTTTCTCAATTGGGAAGGGCCATATTATTATTGGAAAGGGCCATATTATTTCAGCTCTGGTTTCAATATAATAGGGCCACTCAAGTACAATCAGATCCTGATTTGTAGGTAGCCCTTAAACCAGTTTCCAGACTTGGATTGCACTGGAAACTCTGATTTAAAAAACATATAAAGTCTCATCCACAACCAAGGATGTACAAGGAGGAAGAGGCAGGGAGAAGTAGAGCAAACTGGACTTTCTCATTCAGTCATGGGGAGGGGGGGACCTGTGGTATGTTGAAATGGTCCTGCTGTACCTGAATGAGGCATTTTCCTGCTGTGTGTTCTTTTTATGAGAGATATAATCTGCTGTATTATATCTGCTATATTTACCTTTCTGCTATATTCAACTTTGAAACAGAAAAGGCAGGATATGTGTTCTCAGTAAAATGAATTACATTTGAGTCTAGGTAATGCATTAATTAATTTTGATTAAATCGACCACCCATTTGCCTAGGCCAGCCATAACCTGTTGAACAAGAGGATCCTCATTAAAACTAGCAATTTCTCTAATATCCTTTGACATCTTCATTCCCAGACACTTAAGCTGCACTGACTGCAATTTAAATGACCAATTCAAAACCTGCGGCTGGCGCAATCAATTGGTTTAATCCCAGGAATTCTAGTTTTGACCAACTGATCCTGTATTTTAGCGGCATGGCTTGCTGATCAGAAGGTCGGCAGTTCGAATCCTCGTGACGGGGTGAGCTCCCGTTGCTCGGTCCCTGCTCCTGCCCACCTAGCAGTTCAAAAGCACGTCAAAGTGCAAGTAGATAAATAGGTACCGCTACAGCGGGAAGGTAAATGGCGCTTCCGTGCGCTGCTCTGGTTCGCCAGAAGCAGCTTAGTGATGCTGGCCACATGACCCGGAAGCTGTACGCCGGCTCCCTCGGCCAGTAACGCGAGATGAGCTCCGCAACCCCAGAGTCGGACACGACTGGACCTAATGGTCAGGGCAGGCAGGCCTTTGTTCTAGGACGGTCCTTCCCTGCTCTCCTGTGTATGGGGAAAGCACCCTGTTGCAACAGCTTTAATAAAGATCAAGCTTACTAGCTGCTTTGCTTCTAAATATTATCTGGTTGCCCTCTGTTATTTAACTCCTACCGATGGAGAACCTGCAAAGGACTCTACAAGGGCTCTTGTGTACCCTATAAGGGAATAAGAGCAGATTTGTTTATTACACTACAAATAACCCAGAGTTGCATTTTAAATAAAAGCACACATTCTACTCATGTAAAGACACCAGGCAGGACCCACACATAACCCAGAGATGCATTTTAAATAAAAGGACACATTCTACTCATGTAAAAACACGCTGATTCCCAGACCATCCGCGGGCCGGATTGAGAAGGCAATTGGGCCGCATCTGGCCCATGGACCTTAGGTTGCCTACCCCTGATCTGGAGCATTACCAGTTCCCCATCTCTGACTTATGGTTGCCAGGAGGTGAGCTCAACCCTGAGTATCCAAGGGGGTTGGGTTCCAGTTAAAAAAAAAACTTCCTGTGTGTCTGACTCTTGCTTATAGTGGCTTGTCACCTTTTTTCTCACTACAACACCTTACACAGAAGTATACTCCACACCCCCACATTCAAAAGTGGTCCCTGAAGTTGGGTGAGGGGGGGCGAGAGACTTGTGAAGCAGCCATGTGCTCATTGGGCCCTGAGGCTTCCTCTCTGCTTGCTTTGTGAATTTAACTAGAGAGGCTCCTTTCCCACTGTCAGTCTGACACCTCTTGCCAACAATACATTACTCAGCAATTAGCAGAGAGGAAACAGCAAACATTTCAGGACTACAACTGAGAAGCAAAATAAAAGGGAAGGCCAGGGAGTGGTTAACATCACTATGGTAACCATGCTGGCTCACATCCTTTTTGTGTGTGTGGGTGCTGGGGAAAAGCTGTATCCCTGTGTATCCTTTTGCAAATGATCGCGCTCTGTGCCCTTCAGAACTGTTCCGCTGATTCCTTTATCAGAAAATTCCCCTAAACTGTAATATGATTGTGCTTTATTATTTTCTCTCTCTTATTTTTTTTAGCCCTGAACAGGATGTCCTCTACGTCAGAAATGAAAACGTAAGCTGGCAGCAGTGTTTTCTTCAAACTGCAGCACCTAGAAAATGAGGGGTAACTGAAGTACCATACCATAAAGTAAAACAGATA